>NW_008794160.1:378821-383061 GCF_000699145.1 Aptenodytes forsteri | reverse complement strand
GGGGCGGACCGGTGGGCGGTGCCAGACAGGAGGGGGCGAGGCCTCGGGCTGTCGCCCCTCTCGTCGCAGGTGTACGTGGCCCCAGGCGACTGCCCCGCTGGAGCGGGGCTGCAGAGGGCGGCTGAACGATGGATGGGGCTGCTGGGGCTGCTGGGTGCCGTCGCCTGCCGGAGGGGCTGCCCGCCCAGACCCGTGTCGTCGTGCTGGTGAGCGCCCCCACGCCGGGGGGTCCCCTCCCGCAGCACAACAGCGATGTCTCAGTGTGTGCCTACAAGTACACGCTGATGAGGGAGCAGTGCTCCCGGATGCTGTGCCACAGGCAGCTTGCACAGGCAACAGCACGTTGACATCACATGACATCACATGACATCAGACGACATCACGTGACATCACACCTGGGAGAGGCAGGGACCCAGGGCTGCTGCATGCCCCCAGGTCCGGGGGGACACACACCCACCCCATATGACGTGTGGTGACACATGATGACATGCCACGGCAGGGGTGATGTCATGGGGCATGACATCACATGATACCACACTTGGGGAGGGGGGGGCGGGGAGTGGGGCTGCCATGTGCCCCCACGTCAGGTGGAAAGGCAGGACATGATACACGGTGAAACACCATGACATGCTACAGCAGGGGTGATGTAATGAGGCATGACATCATACATGACCCTGCTGCTGATGTCAGAGGGAGGTCCTGCCCCATCACAGGCCCCCAGTGTGGGGGAGGAGGAGGAAGAGGGGGGGGGCGCCCCTCGCCAGGGCGCCAGCCTGTGGGTGCCACTGGGGGGACTGGGGTGGCCTGGGAGGGCACCGGGAGGCAGTGGGATATACTGGGATGGGGCTCTGGGCCATACCAGGAATGACTGTGGGGCTCTGGATCATACTGGGAGGCACTGGTCCATACTGGAAGGCAGGGGTCTGGCGGTCTAGGCTGTACTGGGAGTCACTGGGAGACTTTGGGCCATACTGGGAAGGTGCTGGGGTACACTGGGATGGTGTTGGACCGTACTGGGACTCACTGGGAGGCACTGGTCCATGCTGGGAGGCATGGATCTGGGGCTCTGGGCCATCCTGGGGGGCATGGGAAGGCTCTGGGCCATACTGGGAGGGTCCCGGGCCATACTGGGAAGGTGCTGGGAGGCACTGGGGCATACTGGGGAGTAGGGTTCAGGGGCTGTGGGCTGTGCTGGGAGGCAGGGGGAGGCCCTGGGCCATACTGGGGGGGGGGATGCTGGGGGGGGCCACCAGTGGGCACTGGTGCGTACTGGTGCTTAGTGGTGGGCGCTGGGGAGGGGGAATGTATGCTGCACACATGCGGCAGAGCGGCTGAGAAATGGGTAAATGAGAAAAAGTGGGGGGGAACTGGGGGAAAATGGGGGAAAGGGGAAAGAAAAGGGGGGGAATTGGGAAAATAGGGGGTTGGGGGAAGAAATGGGGGAGGTAAATGAGTGGAAAAATAGGGGGTTGGGGGAAGAAATGGGGGAAATGGGTAAATGAGAAAAAGTGGGGGGGAACTGGGGGAAAATGGGGGAAATGGGGAAAGAAATAGGGGGAAAAATGGGGGAAAAACCAAGGAAAAATGAAAAATGGGAAAAAATGAAATGGGGAAAAATGGGGCAGAAATGGGCAAAAAGTGGGGAGAAAACCAGGAGAAAATCTGGGGAAATGGGGCAGAAACAGGCAAAACCCAGGGGAAAACAGGAAGGGAGAAAACTTAGGGGGAAATTGTGGGAAAATGGAGAAGAATGTGGGGAAATGGGTCAGGAATGGGGGGGAAGGTGGAGAAATGGTGGAAATGGAGCAAAACCAGGAAAAAAACGGAAGAAACGGAGAAAGAAAGGGAAATCATGGAAAACAGAGAAGAAATGGAGAAACGGGGAAAATTGGGGAAAAATGGGGCAACAGGTGGGAGGAAATAGGGCACAAATGAGGCAAAATGTGTCAAAACCAGGGGAAAAAAGGCAAAAATGAGGCAACATGGGGCAAAACCAGCCAGTTATGGGAGTCAGGGCAAGAACAGGGGGAATAGGCCAAAACAGGGCAAATGGGACAAAAGCAGGGAAAAATAGGGGAAAATCAGGAAAAAGTGGGACGACACCAAGAAGAAATAGGAGGAAACAGGGTGAATATAGGCAAAATGGGGCAAAAAAGCAGAAACAGGGCAAACTGGACAAAAATGGGGCAAACCCAGGGCCAAAATGGGGCAAAAAAGCAAAAATGGGGCAGTGGGGGAAATCTTGGGGTGGTTATGGGGCAGGGGGGCAGCTACGGCGCAGCTGGGGGGCAAACTGGGGGACACTTATGGGGCACTGGGGGGGAATTGGGGACAGTTATGGGGGACTTGAACAGGTGTGGGGCAGTTTTGGGGCAGTTGGGAGATGGGAGAATTGGGGGGCAGTTATGGGGCAGTGGGGGGCACTTGGTGGGCAGCCATGGCCAGGCCTTTGACATGGGTCAGACATGGGAGTTCCTGGAGGTGCTGATGGAGGGGCCGGGGCTGGTGGTGTGGGTGATAGGGACCCCCCCACCCCCTGAGCACACCAGTATGGCCCAGTACATCCCAGTACCGCACTTGCGCCGCCCTGGCTCACCCACCACCATCCCAGTATGGGCCCAGCGCTCCCAGTACGATGCCAGCCTGAGCCACAGGTCTTCAAGCACAATCCCAGCATGGGCCCAGTGCTCTAGTATGAGCTCCAATGCTCCCAGTACAATACCAGTCTGGGCCACAGCTCTTACAGTGTGATCCCAGTACAGCACCAGTGCTCCCAATATGATGCCAGCCTAAGCCACAAGTCTTCATGCATGACCCCAGTATGGGCTGCCACACTCCCAGTATGGGCCTAGTGCTTCCAGTACAGCACCAACGCTCCCAGTACAATGCCAGTCTGGGTCACAGCTCTTCAAGTAGGATCCCAGCACCCTCAGTGCAACGCCAGCCTGAGCCACAGCCAAGTCAGATCCCAGTATGGACCCCAGTGCTCCCAGTATGATGCCAGCATGAGCTACAGTTAAAGTAAGATCCTAGTACAAGCTCCTGTGTTCCCAGTATGGACTCACGTGTTCCCAGTACCGTGCCAGCCTGGGCTGCAGCTCTCCAAGAACGATCCCAGTATGGGCCCCGAGGCTCCCAGTGTGGCCCCCCAGTGCTCCCAGTACAGGCTCTAAGGCTCCCAGGACGGGCCCCGAGGCTCCCAGTGTGGCCCCCCAGTGCTCCCAGTACAGGCTCTAAGGCTCCCAGTACGGGCCCCGAGGCTCCCAGTGTGGCCCCCCAGTGCTCCCAGTACAGGCTCTAAGGCTCCCAGGACGGGCCCCGAGGCTCCCAGTGTGGCCCCCCAGTGCTCCCAGTACAGGCTCTAAGGCTCCCAGTACGGGCCCCGAGGCTCCCAGTGTGGCCCCCCAGTGCTCCCAGTACAGGCTCTAAGGCTCCCAGTACGGGCCCCGAGGCTCCCAGTGTGGCCCCCCAGTGCTCCCAGTACAGGCTCTAAGGCTCCCAGGACGGGCCCCGAGGCTCCCAGTGTGGCCCCCCAGTGCTCCCAGTACAGGCTCTAAGGCTCCCAGTACGGGCCCCGAGGCTCCCAGTGTGGCCCCCCAGTGCTCCCAGTACAGGCTCTAAGGCTCCCAGTACGGGCCCCGAGGCTCCCAGTGTGGCCCCCCAGTGCTCCCAGTACAGGCTCTAAGGCTCCCAGTACGGGCCCCGAGGCTCTGCATGCAGCTCTAGTGCACTCCCATTACAGGCCCCAAGCCTCCCAGTGTACTCCCACTGCTGCCAGTACAGGCCCTAAGGCTCCCAGTATGGGCCTCAAGGCTCCGAGTGCAGCTCCAGTTCACCCCCAGTGTGGCCCCCAGGGCTCCCAGTACAGGCCCCAAGGCTCACAGGGCACTCCCAGCACTCCCAGTACGGGTTTCAGTGCTCCTCCAGCGCATTCCCAGTGCTCCCAGTATGGGCCCCAGCACTACCAGTACAGGCCCCGGTGCTCCCAGCACACACCACCAATAAACAGTTTTCATTTCGACCCTCCTTGGGCTGAGCCCCCAAACCCTCAGAATTGCCCCCAAAAATAATGTCACCAGCTTGCCATTGCCTTTATTGGTGGGTGGGCGCATTAGGTCACAGGATCAGGCCCCCCCCAGTGAACTCCATCCGCTGCCGAGGTAAGAGAGAGAAAGGAGGTGAGTGTGGGGACCCTGGTGCCCAGGCCAGGGGAACCCTGGCGTCTGGGGGAGCGGGGGCG
>NW_008794160.1:377917-378643 GCF_000699145.1 Aptenodytes forsteri | reverse complement strand
TTGGGCGACTGTTGGGGGACGCGTGGGAGTGACCGACATGGGGGTGACTGTCATAGGGACAGCTGTAGGGGGATGCATGGGGGCGAGTGACGTGGGGGTGACTGTTGGCGGATGCATGGGAACAACCAACATCGGGGCAACTGTTTGGGGACATGTGGGGAAACTGATGTGAGGGTGACTCTCATAGGGACGACTGTTGGTGGACACATGGGGGCAACTGACACAGGGGCAACTGTTGCAGGGGGACATGCGTGACGGGGGCTGTTGTACGGACGACTGTTGCAGGGGGAGATGCAGGGCAGGGGACCATCGCGGGCAGGGGACCATCGCAGGTATGTGGGGCAACTGTCACACCGCCGAGGATGGCTGTGGGGGCGACACCCGGGGAGCTGTCACCCGCGTGGGGCTGTAGCGTGGGGTTGTACTCACTGGCGGAGAGAGACATGAGGGCCTGCAGCGGGCGCCAGCCCATCATGCAGACCATCATGGCAGGGAAGATGGAGATGGTGTTGCCGGCCATGTACATGATGAACAGGTTCATGGGGATCTGCTTCAGCGGCGCCAGTGCCACGTCCCAGCAGCGCTGCAGGGAAAGAGGGGACCCAGGCATCCGCGATGTGGGGGGGACCGCCCTCGCACGGGACCCAGGAATCTGGGACAGGGACCATCCCTCCCATGGGGAACCCAGGCGTCCGGGGGATGTCCCTCCCTCCCCCCCGGTTCCGC
>NW_008794160.1:373791-375118 GCF_000699145.1 Aptenodytes forsteri | reverse complement strand
CCCTGGGAGTGTTTTGTGGGGGTCTTTTTATTTCCTGGGGGGCTGTGAGGGATGCACTGGACTCCTTAACCAAACTTGCCGTAGTTCGGTACAGGCTCCAAAGGAGGCAAAGGCCTGAGCTGTAAATGGGCCAAGGACTTCTCTAGTTCCAGTCTGTTCTCTGAAAACCCACAAAGAAGCAGAGTGACACAGCGAGCATCGATGCGTATGAGCTTGGAACACCGATCATGCGATTAACACGTGAATCGGGTGGCTTTTCCAAGGCTCATTTATCAAGGAGCAGAGAAAGTTCTGGGTTCGAGGAGTTTCATGCGTACCTTTTCCACCGCATGTAATTTGACTACGAGCCAGCCGCTTTATTCCATAAATACGACAGCCTACGTGAGCCGCCTTTAGCTCTCCCTGCGAAGCAGCCTGGATCTCCCCCTGAGCTGGGACACCTCTTAATTAAGGTTGCTCCTCAAGGCAGAGAGACCTTTCACTGACGGCAGATCTTTGGTAAGCGACTGACGTCACGCGTAACTTTGTATTATGGTAACTATGATTTGCGTCTTGGTAACTTTGATTTTGTCTTGGTAACCGACTCTGCCTTGGTACCTTTGAATCATTGTTCAAATGATTATGCAGTACAGTAATAGCGTGAACTTTGCCAACAAACTGTGTTAAGTCGCACTTTTACAACATCGTATTTCAATAAAACCACTTTTGCTAATACCTTTGACAGTGGTTCTTTAAGAGATCTAAATCGCCCATTTGCGACGGAGTCGTTTTGATTTTTTGTAGCGTTTTTTTCATTTCTTTCCTTCTTTGTTTTCTTTATTTTCTTGTGGGTTATTTTAAATTTTATTTTTTTTTAAATTTCTTAAGATATTTTAATTTCTTGGATCCTTTTGATCTCTTCGGGTTGCTCTTGGGGTGTTTTTTTCTTGGGTTTTTTGGATTTTTTTTGCATATGTTTTAATTCTTGGGGGGTTGTTTTGATTTCTTGCTTTTTGTTTTAATTTAGGGGTTGGGTTTTGACTTCTTGGGTTTTTTTCTTTATTTTTATTTCTTAGGTTTGATTTCTAGGTTTTTCAACTTTTCTTCTTTGTTTTTTATTTCCTAGGGCAGTATTACGATTTCTCGGTTCTTTTTTTTTTGTTTTGTTTTTTTAAACTTGACTTTGCTTTGTTTTTTTTCCTCCCTCTCCCCACCCTCCTCCCTGAACCTTTCTTCCTCGCTGGCTCCTCTGTCTTTCTCCCTCACCATATATTCCCCCTCTTCCCCCCATTTCCCTGTCCTGCCCCCATCTTCTTCATTCTCTCTCCCCGCCTCATCACTTTTCCCC
>NW_008794160.1:368515-373708 GCF_000699145.1 Aptenodytes forsteri | reverse complement strand
TCCTCCTCTGCCCCTGTCCTGCCCCTCAGCACTGCTGTGTCCTCCCTGTCCCTGCCTCCGCCCCACTCCCTGTTTTTCTCCGCCCCGTCCCCCTCCCCCTTTCTCAGTCCCCCTGCCCCTCCCCCTGTCCCCTTTCCCCCTCTCTCTACTTTCCTCTGTCCTGCTTCACCTCCCACCCGACTCCTGCACTTGCCATGGGGCCTTGTGGAGAAGTCCCCACCAGAGCAGCTACACCCCGAAGGGCTGGTGGTCCCCCTGGAGAAGAGGCCGGGGGAGGACCTTGCTGCGACGTTAAACCCCGTGGCCTGGTGCCAAGGGACACCATACGGACGCGGAGGTAGAGGTACCCTGAAGGTGCTAAAACCCCACGCTTCCTTATGTGGTAGGAAGCACCGTAGCTGCAGCCACCCGAACTGGTGGAGGAGGACCTTGGCAAGAAGCTGTGGACGTGTAGCCATGACCCCACCTGAGCTGACCTTGGCGGCCCCGTGCCGCCGCTCCTGTCCTGAGCAACCACCACAACAGGTGGGGCCCGAGTCATGGCCTAGATGGCCACGGCAGATGTTTTGTGGACAATTTACTGATGTTTTATGAAAATTTTATGGATGTTTGAAGGACAATTTGTGTAGATTAAGGGACTGATACCTGCGTAGCTATCACAGGATAGGAAGGAGGCGGTGGCTGGTGATGAAGGGCATGGGGTTGGACCTGAGCACACCACTGCGGTGGGATATGGGATGGAGGTTGTCCCGGTTTTGGCTGGGCTGGAGTTTGGTTGGTTGTCGCAGCAGCCCGGTGCGGGGCGTGCTTGCAACTGGTGGCTGCAGCAGGTCTCTGCCACCCTTCTCCACATCTCTGTCTTCCTCCCTGCCTGTCCCTGCCTCCGTCTCCCTCTCTGCCTGCCCACCTACCTGTCCGGTTCCCCAAAGCTTTGTCCTCCTCGACCAACTCTGCCCTGTACTCTGCTGCCTTTTAAATTTTTTCTCAGTCTCTCTCTATCCGGCTCCTGCTCCCTGTTTTTTTAATTCTTGCCTGTGTTTCTTGTATCTCATTGCTTTTTAAATATTCTGTGTTTCCTTCTGTCCATCTCCCTGTCCTTTTTAATTCTTTCCTAGGTTTCATGCACCACGTTGAGTTGGAAAATCTTTTTTGACATCTCCCTCTATCCAGCTCCCTGTCCCTATTTTTTAATTCTTGCCTATGTTTCTTGTACCCTGTCGCTTTTAAAATTTTATTTCTACGTCTCCCTCTGTCCATCTCCCTGTCCCTATTTTTCACGTTTTTCCTGTGTTTCTTGTACCACGCCACATCTTAAATTTTAATTCTACGTCTGCATCTGGCTCCCTGGCCCTATTTTTGATTTTTTTCTTGTGTTTCTTGCGCCTCGTCACATTTTAAATTTTTGTTCTACTTCTCTATGTGGCTCCCTGTCCCCATTTCTGAGGGACTGAAATTATGGTTTTCAAGGGTCAGAGGTCATGTATCAAGGGTCAAAGGTCACAAGTAAGCATTCAAGCGGTGAATAACACATTTCAAGGGTCGAATATCAAAGGTAAAGGGTTGACGGTCAAAGGCCGTAGACCAAAGGTCACAGGTCACAGGTATGTGATCAAGCAGCGAATGATGTGCTTAAGGGTGAAAAGTCAAGGGTCAAAGGTCATGAGGAAATGATCAAGCATCAGATGTGTTTCAAGGGTAGAAAATCAAGGCTCAGAGATCAATGGTCATATGTCAAGGATCAAAGGTTACAAGCAAATGATCAAGTGTCGAATGACATTTTCCAAGGGTTGAAGGTGAAGGGCTAAAGGGCAAAGGTCATAGGTCAAGGGTCACAAGCAAGCAACCAAGTGATGAATGATGTCTTTCAAGGGCCAAAGGTCAAGAGTAAATAATCGCGCAGCAAATGACACATTTCAAGGGTTGGGAAAATCAAGGGTCAAAGGTCATCGGTCAAGGGTCAAAGCTCATGAGTAAGCACTGCGTCTCAGAGCCAACTCACTGCCGGGATCTCTCACGTGCATGAACGAACAAACGTGTAACTGTCCCTCCGCGCCCCTGGACGTGTCTGCAGGCCCTGGGCATAGGGTGGGTGGCTGGGGCTGGGTCCAGGGGACGGGGTGATGTGCTGTGAGGCTGGGGTGACGGACCAGTCAGCTCCAGCTGTGGGCTGGGGCCAGGGCAGCCCAGCTGGGACCGGTGAGGAGGTGCAGAGCCTGGATAAGGCCCTGGGGCACTCTGGAGGGTAACTAGGGCCCTGCACGGGCCCCTGCAGAGCCTGGGTAAGGCCCAGGGTGCTCTGGAGGGCAATTAGGGCACCGCATGGGTCCACGCGGAACCTGGCCAAGGCACCCTGGCACTCTGGAGCGTAATCGGAGCCCTTCACAGGCCCCCGCAGAGCCCAGTTACAGTCCTGGGGCACTCTGGGGGGTAATTAGGGCCCTGCACAGGGCCCTGCAGAGCCCAGCAAAGGCCCCTGGGGCTTTCCGGAGGGCAGCTCTGCCATGTCAGAGCACCACTGCTGTTGGCAGTGATGGGGACCCTCCTGTCAGAGCTGGTTGCTATGCATGTCCTCACCGTGGAGAGCAGAGAGAAGCGAAACAGCAAGTGGCATTGCCCAAGGGACTGTCCGCACACGCATCAGTCACGCGCTGGGAAAAGATGTTTGCTCTTTTTGGCTAGGATAGAGTTAATTTTCCTCATATTAGATTGTATGGGACTATGCTTTGGATTTGTGCTGGAAACAGTGTTGATAACACAGGGATGTTTTCGTTGCTGCTGAGCAGTGCTGACACACAGTCAAGGCCTTTTCTGCCTCTCACCCCACCCCACCAGTGAGCAGGCTGGGGGGGCACAAGGAGTTGGGAGGGGACACAGCCGGGACAGCTGACCCCAGCTGACCCAAGGGATATCCCACACCATATGGCGTCATGCTCAGCATATAAAGCTGGGGAAGAAGGAGGAAGGGGGGACATTTGGGGTGATGGCGTTTGTCTTCCCAAGTCACCGTTAGGCGTGATGGAGCCCTGCTTTCCTGGGGATGGCTGAACACCTGCCGGCCGATGGGAAGGAGTGAATGAATTCCTTATTCTTCTTTGCTTGTGCATCCGGCTTTTGCTTTACGTATTAAACTGTCTATCTCAACCCAGGAGTTTTCTCACTTTTACACTTCCGATTCTCTCCCCCGTCCAGATACTGGAGTCGGTCAGCTGGCGCACAGCACCGAGAGCGCCCATTAGCACTACAGAAAAGGCTCTCTATGCAGTTGAGGCCCTCCCAGAGGCCTGGAATGCCCATCAGTCCTCTGGAAGTTGCACTCTACATAATAGCAGTCCTCCAAAACTACAGAAAATTGTCCACAATTAACTGCAAAAATAACAAAAAAATAAAGCAACCACTGTGGAAATGTCTCCTCCACAACAAAGAGTTGACGTAACTCAAACATATGTTGTACAATAATCACTGGAGGAGGCTTGGAACTCCCAGAAGGAAAAAGAACAGCTACCAGAAGTCAGTCATACCAGACAAGAACTAACACATAAAACACCAGAATTAAAATACAAAACAAGAACAACACACCCAGAAGAAACATCAAACACACATCCTACACCCCTATCCTAACCCCAAGACAGACAAGAGGAAAGACAACACCCTGAAATCAAAAACTATGAAACATACAAGGTAAGGCAAAACCAACTCAGCCCCACCAGTCCAAAACCCTACCCCCCCAAAACTAACACTCTTTAACCTTATCCCACTTAAACTTTAGCACTCAATAACCCCAACACCACCATAACCCTATGTAGCCATCTTGGATGCAAGTTAAGAGGTTTACCACACCCACACCTGTGAAAATATCATGGCCATGAGGTTCTAAAGATTCCACAACACAGAAACACAGAGGTCTAGGTTCTAAGAATTTATTGCAAATTACGTGGCCAAAGCCCACAAGAGGCCCTGCTGCATTCCAAAGTTTCTGACCGCTTTTGCCGGGCTTTGCCAAGGCCCGCAAGGGGCTCCGCTGCCTTCCAGAGGCTCTGACGGCTTTTGCCAGGCTTCACTGAAGCCTCTGTTGGGCTCTGCTGCCTTCCAGAGTGTCTGACAGCTTTTGCCAAGCTTTGCCAATGTCCAGACGGGGCTCTGCTTCATTCCAGAGCATTTGACAGCTTTAGCTGGACTTTGCTGAAGACCACAAGTGGCCCTGCTGCCTTTCAGAGGCTCTGATGGCTTTTGCCAGGCTTTACCGAGGCCTGTGTAGGTTATTGCTTCATTGCAGAATGTCTGATGGCTTGAGGTGGATTTTGCCAAGGCCCACAAGAGGCCCTGCTTCATTCCAGAGTCTCTGATGGCTTTTGCCAAACTTTGCTGAGGCCCATCTGGAGCTCTGCTGCCTTCCAGAGTGTCTGATGCTTTTGCTGGGCTTTGCCGAGGCCTGTGTGGGGCTCTGCTGACCTTCAGAGTGCCCCAGGGCTTTTGCCGGGATTTGCCAATGTCTGGATAGGGCTCTGCTTCATTCTGGAGCATGTGACGGCTTTAGCTGGGCTTTGCCGAAGCCTGTGTGGGGCTCTGCTGCATTCCAGAGTGTCAGACAGCTTCTCCTGGGCTTTACCAAAGCCTGCAAAGGACCCTGCATCTCTCCAGAATGTCCCAGGGCTTTTGCTGGGCTTTGCCGATGTCTGGACAGGGCTCTGCTGCCTTCCAGAGCATCTGATGGCTTTAGCTGGGCTTCGCTGAGGACCGCAAGGGGCCCTGCTGCCTTCCAGAGTCACTGACGGCTTTTGTGGGGCTTTGCTGAGGCCCATGTGGGGCCCTGCTGCCTTATCAATCTCCCTATCCTTATTTCTTAGTTCTTTCCTATCATGTACCCTGTCGCTTTTTAAATTTTCTTTCAATGTCTCCATTTAGTTCACTGGTTTTTTTGTATGTCTAATTGTATCTAATTTGCTGTCCCTATTTTTAATTCTTTCTTGTCTGTCTTTTACCCTGTCACTTATTAAATTTTCTTTCTGTGTCAACTTGTATTGGGTTTATGTGGCATGGTTTCGGTAGCGGTGGGGCTGCAAGGGTGGCTTCTGTGAGAAGACGCCTGTCCTGGTTTCGGCAGGGACAGAGTTAATTTCCTTCCTAGTAGCTGGTACAGTGCTGCGTTTTGGGTTTAGGGTGAGAACAAAGTTGAAAGCACACCGATGTTTTAGT
>NW_008794160.1:367789-368109 GCF_000699145.1 Aptenodytes forsteri | reverse complement strand
ATTTCCCAACTGAGGTTAAACCACGACACCAAGTTACTGCTATAGCCTTGAAAAGAACAAGTGGTGACACCAAGACCTGAAACATGTTAAGGGCTTACTTGCCTTTTATTCCTCTATTAAGAGAAGGGAATTACACTCCAGCACGCAAGTTTTAATACACATACTCCTATCTAACGGTTGGCCAATCCACAGAGTTATTACCCCCGAGCCCACATACACATGGATGTCACCACGTCCAGCGCCTCTGACCTTCTCCCCAGGTGGCTCCGGTTCAGTAACCGAGCCGCAGCGCTTAGTCCAGCCCGCTCATAAGAACCTCC
>NW_008794160.1:358738-367401 GCF_000699145.1 Aptenodytes forsteri | reverse complement strand
GGCCTCCGTGTCGTGGTGAGCGTGCCCTTGGTTCTCGGGGGTGACCGGGGCGGCGGCAGCCCAAGGTTTCCCTGGGACGCGGTGAGGCTCCCCAAGCACGTCATCCCGCTGAGTTACCACCTGCTTATCCATCCTAACCTCACCACCCTGACCTTCTCTGGGACCGCCACCATAGAGGTCACGGTCACCCGGCAGACCAGCGCGGTGGTCCTGCACAGCAAGCGCCTGCACATCACCAGGGCTGCCATTGCGGCTGGGAGTGCCCGCTCGGCGCAGAAGGCGCGGGTGCTGGAGCGCCAGGCCTTCGAGCAGGTGGCACTCCTCGCCGCCGAGCCGCTGCAGGCCGGGCAGTACTACACTCTCAGCATCCAGTACTTTGCAAATCTCTCCGAGTCCTTCCATGGCTTTTATAAAAGCACCTACAGGACCCAGGAAGGAGAACTCAGGTAATTCTTTTTGACATGCAAAAGTTTTTGGTAGTACCTGTAGTTATTTTGTAAATGTGAAATTACTCTGTTTTCACACATCGGGGTGGGGGGTGTGTGAACGCTGCGCATACGAAGGTGTGTGACCAAAACCCTTTTTTTTTTCCTCCGCTTAGGGTGCTTGCAGCAACACAGTTTGAGCCGACAGCCGCGCGAATGGCCTTCCCATGTTTTGACGAACCAGCCTTCAAAGCCAGGTTTTCCATTATGATTAGGAGGGAACCAAAGCACCTTGCGCTGTCCAATATGCCAATTGTAGGTGGATACTTTTAACTGCGTGCTGTTGATTGGTGACCTTTGAAACAAGGAAGCAAAAGGAGAACAGAATATCCAGCCATTTGCTGTTAATGGGAATGGTCATCTGAACATTACCGCGGTTCCTCTGTGAGAGTGTGTGGTGCTGTTGCTGGTAGTTTGGAAAGGAATGAAGTTTGGAAAGGAATGAAGAAAATAGCGCGTGGTGTGGGTTCCTGCTTCTCAGCAGGGGTGTGAGAGTGATCAGCACAATGTAGTCTCCATAATCTTTATTTTACTCACAAACTGCTTTCCATCTTGGATTTTAAGATTAATGATGAAATACATATGAATAAATACATGATTCATGTGTATTAACTTAATTGTCAGATAAGCAGGACCTTTTCTGGGGAAAAAAAAAAAACAACTTTGGACTTCAAAAAACATCTGAGAGTGAAAGTGCCGTGCATGTAATAGCTACAAATACTGTTTGTGATTATAAATACTTATGCATATATAGGGTTAACTACGTTTGGTACATTTGATCTTACTTTGGGTGTAAGAGATTCTTCATAATTTCTTCTGTACTATTAGTTACTGGTTTGCAAGGAAACTAACCCTTATAAATGAGGGAACAGCACCCCCCACCCTCCCCCCCCAAGTACCTTTCAAAACCGAAACATTTTGAAAGTTGGTGTAAAAAATCAATTCTTTTGTAGGGAAATGGATAAAATAATGGATAAGGAGTGGGTGCCAGTGCCACAGTTCAGTGTGGCTAAATGTGTCCTGGGTCTAAGTTTGTTAGCTAAGGCCCTCTGTAACCAAGAGGGGAAAAAGGATACCTCCAACACGTGACTCCTTTTATGCTAAACTAGGTATGAATCACGATTCGGAGGAGTTCGTTTCTCTCATGTGTAACAATGGCTGCTGAGATTTATACAGCTTCTAATCAGCTGAAGTTGTGCGAAATGAATTCGATCAGTGCGCTGGCAGACACTGAGAAAAACTGATGCAGTGAACAGTATTTTCATTTTTCTAGTTTTACCAATGTAGAAGTAAGTAACGCTTATGAATGAAACTGCCTGTATATATATGTATATGTGTTTTCATTCTCTGTGGGGGGAAGAGTGGGCATGGGGATGACTTCTTTCCAGTGTTTCTTAGAAATGTGATGTAATATTTTTAAAATGTAATGTAGAACCTTTAAAATGAGAAGAAACACAACAATTGTTGGTGCCAAGGTCCTCACAGGTACTGCTAGTGGCTGATAAGCTGTGCTCGTTTTTTAGGTGAAGTCTGTGACTATAACTCCCTGGCTTGTTGAGGACCATTTTGATACCACTGTCAAGATGAGTACATACCTCGTGGCCTTTATCGTTTCGGATTTTAAATCCATCAGCAAAATAACCGGTCATGGAGTTAAGGTAACTCTGTCTCATTTTAAGTCTGTATGAATACATAATGGTTTACTTTTCAGTTAAATCATCAGATTTATATATCTCAATGTTTTATGGGAATGAAAGGAAAGAAATTGGTTTTGTAATTGGATGATTAGTTTGCATTCTGAGCTTTATTAGTTTGAAAAGTTTTTGGTAATGGGCTTTTTATATAATTATATGCATTGGTAACGTAGTTTGTTTCATGTAAGATTATATAATTAAAGGCAAATGAAATACAGTTTTGATGGAGAATCAGCACTAAAATAAACCTGTGTGAGTTGAATGACCCTAACATGGTAGGGGTGGAAATAGAAGTCTTTGTAGGGGCATACTGGTTCTGGTAAGTAAGCTTTAAAACTTGGATTCCTAATTCTGATAGTATTTTTCTGCAAACGTTTTCATAACTCTTGTATGAGAAGCGTTAGGTGTGTGCTCTGGTGTCCCTTTTTATGGTCATTCAAGTAACTGTGGTAAAGAACAACTTCTGTAAGTTTTTGATGCTGGTATTGAAGTGCTGCCTGCTCGTCTGCTGTAGATCTCTGTGTACACAGTGCCAGACAAGATCAACCAAGCTCATTATGCGTTGGATGCGGCAGTGAAACTTCTAGACTTCTACGAGGATTACTTCAGCATTCCATATCCTTTACCTAAACAAGGTAAGTGTTAAATTTAATTCAATGTATTCAAGAACATTATTAAGCACAGAGAGTAAAATAGCACAAAATCAGTAATTTAGAGTATTAAGACAGGGCCAAGTTTGGCACACAGGCTTTTAAAGTGGCTGCTTCACAGAATTTAAGGTCAGGTTGAAAAGCTCCGCTGGGAACTGAAGATCCTTGTCTTCTGTATAGAGCTTTTTTTTAAAGTATGTTTTTGCAATTACATTTAAGAGACCCCTTGGAAGTATGTGTGATACTTGTGCCTGTGTGGGAACAGCCATGAAGTGGGAGAGCTGGTGAGCGAGTTCTTTGAGTAAAATGACACTAGTACTATTTTAATGTTTTTTCTAGATTTGGCAGCTATTCCTGATTTTCAGTCTGGTGCTATGGAAAACTGGGGACTGACCACATACCGGGAATCTGCATTGTTGTATGACCCTGAGAAGTCCTCAGCATCTTCTAAACTTCGGGTTACTATGACAATAGCCCATGAGCTGGCTCATCAGGTGCGATTTGGGGAAGAATAAGGAGTTCAAATGGGCCTGCAGAGGGGTCGGGGTTGATGGCTCCTGAGCTATAAGCTGAAAATAGCTGCTTCAGCTTGAGGGTGCTCATCTGTGAATCACGAGGACTGTTTCTGGTGAAGGGGTCCCGGCAGGCTGCATAGACACGGAGGGCTGTAAACAGAAATGTGTTCAGTTCAGCAGCTGCGGGGCCTTTGCACCATTGTCAGCCCTTGAAATTAATTGCAGGCCACCAAAATAGGAACATAAAAGTTTGGAAAGGTTAACTGTTTCATATATGGCTCTCCTGCCAAACGTGGTTTCTTTACAAGGTTTCTTGGAACGTGAGTTCCAATACCTGTGTTTTAGTGTATTAGCATTAAAATGAGAATGCAATGGGAAGAGGCCAGGGCAAGCTGTATCACTAAAAAGAGGCTCCTTAGAGGTCAAGAACGTACTATAAATGCAGTTTCATACAGGTCAGTGGCAGCTTTTGTGATAAATGGTGTATTTGATTTCAGGAGTGCTTTTTTTTTTTTTTCCCTCCCCCAGTGGTTTGGCAACCTCGTTACCATGGAGTGGTGGGATGATCTGTGGTTAAATGAAGGGTTTGCAATGTTTATGGAGTTCGTGTCAGTCAGCGTTACCCATCCAGAACTGAGAGTTGTAAGCAGCTGTTACTGTATTTTTATTGTTACTGTATTTTTATTTTATGACTGCCTTCTGAAGGAAGGATAAAGACCAAGCAGATTTGTGCTGTGAACCACTTTTAGATTTCTGTTTAATAGGATTATCTGATGTTAACTCTGAAGGATAGGAATGTTAATTTAACTATATGTAAGTATTTTCAGGAACTGATGATGGAAGTTAATGATTGTAGTGAAAGTGTATTCTTTTTTTAAAGACATTCCAAAATAAATAAATTATTTAATCTTATTTCATCAAATAGGGTCAGACTTGAAAACACTAAAATCCTTCCACTAGCTTTAGCAGAGGTCCGATACATGAAATTTTCTACGAAAGTGAGATGAACAGTGCATTTGGGCAGAATTTTGCCGTAGCACTACAGTGGCATGATAATAGGGAAATTCACCTTTTTTTTTTTATTTGTTTTATGGTTACTGACCACTCTGTCATCAAACTGTTGGAATGCGCGGGTGTCTTCTTGGAGTTATTTTTAAGTCTCACTAGCTTGACTATTTAGGTTAGTTTAGAACACTAGAACTCATTTGGCTGTCTGTATTACTGTTTTTTTTTATGCTCTGGAATAAAAAGAAAGATAGGTTTTGTTTTCTTTGTATGATTTAAAGATCATGTGGAATGGACTGAGAAGTGAACAAATAGGGATTCAATGGTCACTGAGCAAAATGTAGTAGTAATACTTGGTTTTGCCTCCTATTAGGAAGACTATTTCTTAAGGAGATGTTTTGATGCCATTGAAGTGGATTCATTAAATTCATCACATCCTATATGTACTGCTGTGGAAGATCCAGCTCAAATTTTAGAAATGTTTGATAATGTTTCTTATGAGAAGGTAAAATACATAACTGCTATTGATTTCAGTTGTACTGCTTGTACTATACAGTTGGATTTTACTGATTTCACCCCTACATACAAGACGTCCCTGACACAGGTTGTTAGTAGTTTTATGACTTGAATAATTCCTTGTCCAAAACACCTGGGTGGATTCAAATGGCAGTTGGCTTTTCCATTTCTACAATGAGGAAGCCTTTACTTCTTCTATCTGTTCTGTATCAATTTAGTCTTAAATAATTTTTTTAGGTTCTTAACCCAAGGAGTGTTTTTCACCGAAGCATTATATGGTGCTGGCTTGTATAGTAATTAATAAAATAACATAACTTACTCAATCAGTGATATTTTTAAGAGTAATGATCAGAAAAAACCAAAGTACTGTTTCAATATACATAAAACCCGATTATTTTTTGATCAGAGACATACAAAAGTGAACTTTTAATGTAGATTAGTGGCATGCTGAAATTTTTCTGAAACAAGGATCTTGCCAGCTAAGCAGTAGTTTTGTAAACACTTCGTCCTTCTTTTTTCCAGGGATCTTGTATATTAAATATGCTGAGGGACTACCTGACTGCTGATGTGTTGAAAGCTGGACTTGTGCAGTACCTGCAGAAATACAGCTATCAGAATACAAAAAATGAAGATTTGTGGAACATTATGACAAATGCAAGTATTCCTTACTCTTATGTTTTTCAATTTCGTAACTTCTCATGAATAATGTGTGTCGCTAATACATTACTGAAGACTATGACCAGTATTTATGATTATGACATCAGAGAGATGCCCAAAACTTCTGTTTTTTTCTTTTCAGATTTGCCCTACAGTAGGTAGTGATAAAAATGAACTACAAGGTGATGGTTTTTGCAGAAGCCAACAGTCATCTTCAAATGCAGTAAGCATCTAGTTTTCTACTCATCAGTATTTAGGAGTTTGACACGTATCTGTGCCTTCTCACGTTACTATTCCATGCCGTGGCATTGATGCGCGCACCTTCCAAAAGCATTCTGTGCCACTTGAGCATGGTTCTAGGGAGAGTGTAAGTTTCTTCAGTTCCATTGGAAACCTGTTTTCTCTGAGATTGAACAGAAATCCTACTCCTGTGCCCAGGGCTGACTGAAAAACAGCAGTGCTTAAAGCAATGTCATTAACTATATGAAAATGTCCACAAGAAAATCGTCTGGAGATGTCATGATATCCAGTCTAAACATACCTATGTAAAGCTTACACATACACAGCAGCTTTTAGAGTTCTTATGTGCCCATTTCTGTTTCACTGTCAGTGTACTCCATCTTCCTCCTCTTACGTGTCTTCTTTTTCCCTCGCTAAAAACCAGCACTGGACTAAAGGAGAGACCCTTGATGTAAGGGCAATGATGGACACTTGGACACTGCAAAAAGGTTTTCCCCTGGTAACTGTCACGGTGAGAGGGAAGAATGTCCACCTGCAGCAGGAGCGCTACATGAAGGGAGTAAATTCTCCTTCATCCACAGGGTAAACAAAATGGGGAAATCTCAGCACGCAAACTGAAATACTCTCCTATGGCAAACACTGTTGTACAATAAGAGCTTTTGCTGTTGTTTCTTAAGGAACGCTCCCTGAGCTGTTTAGTTGTGAGTCTTTCCCTTTGTAGCTCAGGATCAGTAGTACCCCTGTCATTGGACCCTGCATGCCTGTCCAAGGTCCCAGCAGCTGCAGAGCTGCCGTGGCCAGGCACCTGGGTGAGCTGGGTGAGCCTGCGCTGGAGACACGCTAGTGGAACTAGGCTGGAAAGTTCCTATTGTTGTGGCTTCAGTGTCAGTGATCCCCAAAGCAAACTAAATGCAAGCTAGCTAGACGTACGTGGCTCTGCACTGAAGTCAGAGCTGTGAGTGCAGCGCGTTGCTGTTACTGTATGGGCAAAAGATACTACTTGGTGGTTAGACTGGGACAAGCTGGAGAAGCTTTTGCAAAGTTCTTTCACTAAACAAAGCACTTCTGTTTTGCGATAGGTACTTGTGGCACATTCCACTAACCTACATTACCAGTAAATCTGACACTGTTCAGAGATTTTTGATGACAACTAAAGCAGGTAATTTCTTTGACTAATTAGGCCATTAATTTATTCAAAGTTTGTTTGCAAGACTCTTAGTTTTGCAGGTTTTTTTCAGAATGGGGAACTGGAACTACTAGTGCCAGAGAAGCAAATTTTTGTCAGCTTAATACTACTGCCATAACGATCTCTTAATATATTCAGAAACCATGTTACTGTGTTTTCAATCACTGAAATGAGAGTAACAGTATTATTGGGTATAGTACTAGGATGTGTTTGAATCACTAAGAAAAAAAGGATGTTATGTTATGTTTTTTGTTTCCAGATGTCATTATTCTTCCGGAAGAGGTGGAGTGGGTTAAATTCAATGTGGATATGAATGGGTATTACATTGTGCACTATGAAGATGACGGATGGGATCGTCTGATTAACCTTTTGAAAGAGAACCATACAGTGATTAGCAGCAATGACAGAGCAAGTCTCATCAACAATGTATTCCAGCTTGTGAGGTATGGCCTTCTGTCCAAGTCTGAAAAAATGCAAACTGTATTTATGAGTATATATCACTGAGGAAGTAAGTGTTGGTAACGTATATAGTATTCATCAAATCTATTAAATAGACTGAAAGCATATTATTTTCTTGCTTACAGCAGTGTAAATGTGGGATTTCTCTTCGCTGCAGTGGATTTATCTAAGCCTATTTAGTGAAACGTGTTCAATAAAGACATGCTAACAGAAGGATGCCAGTGTGAAGTGATGGACTAGGATAATGTTTTTGCACCTGGAAAGATACTGGTGCCATTTGTCAGTTACAAAGAAGGCTATTGCAGTCATAAAGATGTGACACAATTATGATCCTCATTAGTCTTAGTTCTGTGGGTGCATTAGAAAAGGCTGTGTCTTAGAAGCGCTTTGCAAACACTTCTGTGTGGCAGCCTGGCACAGAGAAATAAAGAGCTGACAGAAGTAACTCCCGGTCTGAGTGTACGGTGTTCAAGAAAGAGGGTAGTGGGGGGAGCTGGAAGAGAGTTACGACCGTATGAATTTGAGGTGGCAGCTCACAGGGCCATGTCAGCAGGGCTAGTCAAGATTTTTGTTTGGACCGCAGCAGAAGGGTCTTTCTATTTTGAAGAGAAAGAGGAGAGTGATGAAAGACTGCTCTGCATGTTCAAGGAGCTTAGAGAGGAAAGGAAGGGACAATTAGAGATGCAAATTGGGTTAAGCAGGGTTCGTTTTATGATGGGTGACTAGAACATACTTGTATTTTGAGGCAGAAGAGGCAGGTGAATAAGGACAAAATGAGAATGTGTGCAGGGAGCTGACATGGAAAGGAAGCAGAAAAAAGGTTTTGCAGAGGGATGAAGAAACGAACAGGGAGAGTGAGAAAAGACCTCTTGCATTTTCTCTGTTTGCTCTTGGAAGAAATCATTGAGATGTGTCCTGGCAGAGGTAGAAGACAGTTTGCAAAGTCAGGTAAAGACAATGGAGGAGCAGTTGGGATTGTAGCTTTGAGGTTTACTGCAGGCTAAATATTTACATGTCAAGCTAGAAAGATGTTGCCAAGGAAATGATCTCGGTCATTGGATTCCTTCTGTATGTGTATGGTTTGTAGAGCAAAAGCAATAGTGGGGAGGGAGCAAGAGGGAGAGGCTGTGCTCAGAAAACCTTGGCATATGAGAGATGGGGGGGAAAAACTCAACATTTCTAAATCGTAGAATCATTTCGGTTGGAAAAGACGTTTAAGATCATCAAGTCCAACCGTTAACCCAGCACTGCCAAGT
>NW_008794160.1:344613-358258 GCF_000699145.1 Aptenodytes forsteri | reverse complement strand
ACACAGTATTCGAGGTGCGGCCTCACCAGGGCCGAGTACAGGGGCACGATCACTTCCCTACTCCTGCTGGCCACACTATTTCTGATACAGGCCAGGATGCCATTGGCCTTCTTGGCCGCCTGGGCACACTGCCGGCTCATGTTCAGCCGGCATTCTCTTACAGTCCATTTCTTAGTTCAAAGATTAAATATTAGGTTTCATAGCTTACGTAGCTGCTCAGACACATTTCACTTCAAAAAGCAAAGTTAAAAAGAGTTTTGAAAATACCTTTAAGGCTTTACTATTCATATAGTTTTCTGAAAAACATTTGTCTTGGATTTTACTTTTGTCTTTTAAGTTTAATTATAACTTGCTTTATCCCCTCTCTTCTACTTCCTTAGCATAAAAAAATTGTCAATTTCCAAAGCTTTTGATTTAACTTTGTACCTGAAACATGAAAGACAAACCATGCCTGTACTCCAAGGTATGAATGAGCTGATTCCTATATACAGGCTCATGGAGAGGAGGGATATGGATGGTACAGCAAAACAGTTACAGGTAATATTTTAAGTAACTAGAACTTTCTAACTCTGCCTCTACCCTGTAAAATGCACTTTAAAATATATCTTCATTGTTACCTTATTTTAGGAGTATATAATCAATCTATTTAAAGACCTGATTGACAAGCAGTCTTGGAGTGATGAAGGCTCAGCGTCTGAGAGATTGCTTAGGCACTCGCTCCTGCTGTTTGCGTGTGTGCACAGGTACCAGCCGTGCGTGGACAAAGCCAAAGGATATTTTACAGAATGGCAAAAATCCAATGGAACCTTGAGGTCTGTTCTGTAACTATTACTGGTTTTTTTTCTGATACTCTGTTTAGTTACACTAGAGTTAATTTATGAAAAGAGCTAAACTTCAGTCCTTTCCACACTCTGAAGTTGAACCTTCTTAGTTTTGTATCTCATGCTTTAGCTTTCAAGTGCCTTTACAGTTTGGTGTGTAATATGTGCCCAAACTAGCACGTAACATCATGTAGTACTCCACAACTTGGGTTGTTACAGATGTTCTGAAAAGTGAAAATAACGTGTATTCCCTCATTTATGTGTCTGAAGATTGACTTACACCCGCTGTAAAAATAGGTAACTACTGTTCATGAACTTCACCTTATTTTTGTTTCTTGTCATGATGCAAGAACTTCCTAAAACACCCTCCAAAATGTCTCTGAGAGATTGTTCTGGGCAGGCCAAAGACGACCTTCTTATGTATCTGACTGGGCATAGCCATGGAAGGAATATACAAAAATAAAGAAGAAGAAAAAAAAAGAATGACAAGTCCAGAATAGGAACAGGAACAATACTGAGATACAGCCTGAGATGTCTAACTGTTTCCCAGCCACAGGGATCACTTTCTAATACCCCTGAGGGACCAGTATTTTTTAATAAATTGTCTGCTATGCCAATTGACATGTGATGGTGACATGGTTGTGTTTCTACATGTATTCTTAAATATGACATGGAGAATAACTTGGTATTCAATTTGTTGTAGCTTGCCAGCAGATGTGAAGACAGCAGTGTATGCTGTTGGAGCACAAACATCCGAAGGCTGGGATTTCCTCCTCAGTAAATACAGACTGCACTTGTTCAATGTAGAGAGAGAGAACATTGAATTAGCTCTCAGCCTCAGCAGAAGTAAGGACAAACTTCAGTGGTAAGTAGCTACAGAGAACAGAAATGTGTTTGGGGAAAATTTACGAACATTGAAACAGGAAATAGAATTATTCAGAGTCTTGTTTCATAGCTTTTGAAATTCGTGGTGTATAAAATGCTTTACAGAGTTAATACGGTGGGAGGAAGTGGTCGCACCTTTGCATTTCTGTGTTTTGGTGCCGGGAGTCAATGAGCTCAGAATTTGCAGTAGCAAGTTGGGACGAAATACAAGTAAACAGCTATTCAGATACCTTATCTTTGCTTGACAGACACTTTATTTACCTTTGTAGTTACGTTGATTATAGGTAGATATGCCGTACATCTCTTAGAAAAATTTGAGGTTTCCTGCTTTTAAGAGAGCCGAGGACCACTCAGTTTTTCAGGTGTCGCCTTCAAACCATGCATTCCGTGAACGTGATTTCTGCCATTTGATGGGGGTGACAGCATGGGACACTGATTTAACTGTGTTCAGGTATCACTGGAGACACACTTTAGCTGTATCATTATGTTATTATTTATTCTATGCATTGCAGTGCTCTTTGGACACCTTAGTCATGAGCAGCACTTGCAGGCCTGAATTTTGCACTGAAACTTAGTATAGAACAAGTACCTTTCTTACAGAGGGAGGAGCGAGGGTCATATTCATTTGGAAATTTTGAGTAGGAGCAAAATGTAGCCTAGTTTTTATCCTTAATATTCAGAATACAGGTCTACCAAGTAACTGTAATTGTGGAAGTAACAGAAATGGGAAAGATGGATGTGGCTGAGGAGTATGTTGTGAAAAGCTGGAAGTAACCCAGCAGAAATGATGCGTCAGGACCTTTGTCAGCTTTATCTACTGGTCTAAACAACTTCCATTTCTGTTACTAATTCTTAGGTTAATGGATCAAGGTCTGCGTGGTGACATCGTAAGAACTCAGGATCTTCCACATATTATTGCATTTGTTGCCAAAACCCCATCTGGCTGTCATCTAGCTTGGACGTTTTTAAAAGAAAATTGGGAGAAAGTTGTAGAAAAGTAAGGAACATAAGTTGTTTCACTGCTCTCTCTACCCAACTGTACTTTAAAACTCTACTTTCTACAAAAATAGACATTTTCTCAGTATAGGTGATTCTTTTTGCCAGATTTGAAGTCGGTTCGAATTCTGTAGCAAACATTGTCACTGGAGTGACAAGTCGGTACTCGACAAGGTCACAGCTTGCACAGGTAAGCCATTCGGATCCTGGTTTTAAAAAATGGTTGTAGCATAACTGAAATGAAAATTTGGATTAGATCTTAACATGGTAAAAGCACGACCAGTTATGAAGCATCAGGGCAATATCCTGCCTTTTCCTTGAAAAAGATTATAGCAGTGATGAGGTAGATTACTCAAGGAAGACCATTAAGTCACTGGCAAGGAGAAAGATGTTCTTTGTTTAAGCAGTGAGCTTGGAGGCAGAGTATGAATATTTGCCAAAGCATTTGTGGTTTACCTGCCTTCTACCCACTCTGGAAAGTAGTGAGTGGGGAAAAAAAAAAGTAGGTCTTTTCACAGAGCAGACAGAAGAGAAATGCTGAAGGACAGTGAGAAGTCATCTCACTGTTCTACATCTTCTATTCCGGGGAAAATTCTCCATGCTCCTGGATGTCACATATGATGGTCACTTTGTCTGCTTATTCCACAGTCTCTGTTGATGGTAAAAAAAAAAACAAACCCAAAACCAAAACCAAAAAACCCCAGACTGGTCAATGTGCAGATTTAATGGCATTCCTGACAGTATCTTTTCAGAAGCTGCTACTTTTGTTGCCAGTTTAAAATTTTGTGCTGTAGGGCAAAACACAGGCATAAGTAATGCAACCATATTAAAAATAAAATGAAACAATATAGAACGTAGTTCTTAATCTTCATTTTAAATCTGAGTGGACTCTCACAGCGTGTCAATAGCAATGTCTTGGCCAGCGGCACAGACTGCAGGGACGTTTCTGTGTCCTACCCAGAAATGTGGCTGCATCTCCCCTGGGGATCCATGGGACTTACCTATGAGTCTCTGAGCACAGACAAAGTCAGTGTAAGGTTGAGAGAGAAAATCCAGCAAGTCCCTTCCTTGCATCCTATTTGTATCTTTCTTGTACTTTGTACAAGTATTTGCATCTTGTATCATAGTCATCAAAGTACATTCTCAGAAAATGAGGAATTTACACAGTATGTAGTCACTGTAGCTTTTGAAACTATCTGTCTACCATGAACACCAACTCAAGTCTGAGGTTGTATTAAGTTTCCACAATGAGCCTTGTGATCAGGAGCGCCTCCTTTTAAAAAAAAAAAGAAAGCGAGGAAGGCAGCTGCCAACAGGTCCAGCAGCCACAGGTAATGCCGTGAATTCAAGGAGTAGAAGCAGCCTCCAGGTTTCCAGTGGCTGCATTCCCAAGTGCTTCAAGGATGAGACTAGTGGCTTCCCAAGCACTGGGGGAGTTGGAGGGGTTGGTTTTTGTTTTAGAGAACTAGAAGGAGGCACAGGCTTCCCTGTGTAGAGAAAACTTCTTAGGGTATTTTACCATCAGCACCGACACTACTGCTGCTCCTCCAAAAGCGTTGAACGAGTGGCTTGCAGGCAAATGTAGATGACTCTTACCGAGTCACTCTAAAAACAGCTGCAAGGCCTCCTGTCTGTCCCACCAAGTTTCCCGCCTCAGCAGGAACACCTGCTTCAGCTGACAGTCTGGGAGGTTAACCGAGCTTTGGGTGAAGGTGTGTTACGAAGCAGAGCAGCCATCGGGCAGAGCAGGGGATGCTCGGTCTCCCCGGTGACGTCCACATTGAAACGCTGCCGTTCTGCCTGTGGGTGTCTGCGGCTTAAATGGCCACAAGGGTTTGTTGAATGAGCAGGAACTGGACGGATCCGCCACAGGACGTGACAGCTCCTTCATTTTTTTTTATAATCTAATTCAAAATGTAATCTCCCTCAGCTTGTGAGAGCCAGCCACTATGAAACCTTTTTGAAAAACTGTTCTTGGGGTGGGGGGTGGGAGGGAAAGGGGGTGGAAGACCCAAGGCCAGGTTTGAGCGTCACAAATGTCTTGCTGGTCTTCCTCTGCACCTAAAGAGACATTGCTGCCTCTGCATCAACTGTTCTTTCACATTTTTGTCAACAGGTGAAGGAATTCTTCAGTTCTCTGGAGGAAAAAAGCGCACAGCTTCGCTGTGTCCAGCAAGCTATTGAAACCATTGAAGACAATATACAATGGATGGATAGAAATTTTGAGAAAGTCAAAACATGGTTGCAAAACAACCAGCTGTAAATTAAGGCACCTTGCTTGTATTTGTCAGAAATAACTGCAAAGCTGTGAAAATTCAGGGCTGGAGGGACAGCTCAATTGTATAAATTAGTTTCTTTGGAAGGAGCTGTAAGGCAGTCTAATGCTGCTGCTCAGTATTTTTCTCTCTCATGGTTGTGGTTTGCTGGGAACAGAACTACACCATCCATTGATCTCTCTCACCAGGTAACACTTTTAAGGGAAAAGGAACGTTGTACAGTGAACTAAGGCGTAGGGGAGGCTGACTGCTAGAAACCTGAAACACATTGCTTCTGGAAACTCAGAAGGTACTGGGAGACAAACAACCAAGAGAAACTTTCCACCTGCAAATGCTGACCCTTCCAGTACCGTTCCTAGGAAGGTACAACTGGCAGCTCTGTTTAACACTGAAGTGCACTGAAGCTCTGGAGCAAAGCCCTCTTTGCACGTCTTTATCTGTAGGGTTTATGTTTCCCAGAGAATAATTTTTACACCCCAAGTATCAACCGTAATTAAAATTGCATCTGTCAAAGTCAATATGGTAAGGACTATCTAGGCAAGCTTTACTGTAGTCTCTCAGGGCTGGAGGTAGCCGCAGTGGTGCGGATGCTGCGCAGGGGTGAGGCCGAGCCCCTGCTGCACTTCGGTCCCCTTGATGCCACCCTCTCCCAGGAGTTCTGCCTGACTCGCTTTTGTTGCTGATGTAAAGACTTTGCCTGCACTGGACATAATCTTGCGCTTTTAGGTAACATTCAGAAAATTAGTACATACATTTTGTGTGTGGGGAAAAAAAAAGAAATCAGTGAATTTTAGTTGCGATGATTAACCATCAGTTTATTTTAGCAGGAATTTTTGCTTTTAATTATCCCTTTTTCACCTAATTGAAATGCAGCTGTTGTTGCATGTAGTCACTGACATTTAAAAGGACAGTCAGTTGTTCACAATGGTCTTTATATCTTATCTGTAGGGTAACAGTAAGAATTGTAAGCTAATTGCTCTAAGGAGAGAAATTATTAGTATGTGCTCAGAAGGGACAATTACTTAAGAAAGCTAAGTTGAAATCTTGGAAGTGGGGTTGGTTGTTTTTTTGGTGGAGGGTTTGTTTTGTTTTTTACCAGGCAGTCATGACTGGCTGCCTCTGTTTACCCACAGAAAACTTTTATTTTGGTACTGAACTTTAAAAAAAAAATAAAAATAAAAATTCCATTTAAGCATGTGGTAATTAGTTGCACTTGATTTCTTTGTTCTTACAACCATGCCCTTGACATGACTCCATAGTGTTTATTTCCTCTGCAGTTCAGACCTGTCTCAGTTTCCTCACCAATATGCTGGAGCGTCCAGAAACTGTGACAAAGACTTAGGGGAAAAACGCATAATCTGGAACTAATCATAAGCTTTTGACTGTGCCTTGCTTGCTCTTCTCTCAACTAGAAATTATACCTGCCCAAGAAGTTGAAACCTACTTCATTAGAGTTGGGAAGGGCTGTTGAGTTGCTATTGAGGGTGAAAAACTCTGTCACAATGTTTTAGAAAATACCGGTTCCTTTCGCTTGCTGTATCCTTTTATATACAAGGCATCTTGTACCTCTTAACTCATTAAGGGAAGCAGGAATTCTGAGTAGGCTGTGCATCATGTGTACAACATTTTCTGGTATTTCAGGTATTGTTGCCTGTTGCTTGCTTTAAAACGTTTTCAGAGCTGAAAAGGCAATTTAACAAAAAATAAAATTTATTTACATGACTCTAGATATAAAGTACTTCATCTGTGTCATTTTGCACATTCATTTCTTTTGCTGTTGTGAGCAGTAATTTGCATTGCTGTTTTCCGCTTTAACTGCTTCATCCTTGTAGTACTCCTTGCCCTCCCCATGCCACAGCCCCCTTCTTGCTCCACCTCCCCCTTTTTCTAATTGAGGAAGCATCAATTAGCTGGGGTGTATCCAGATGCCTTGCAGCCCTCCCTACGGAACAACAGGAGCATCACAAACCGGTATGTTGATACGACGTTTATCTCAACAGAATAAATTTCGTTGATTGAGCTGTAATGAGCGGACACTTTGTCTTGCGTGCTGTGATGGAAGCGCGCCTGCAAAACCAGAAGCACGCCAAGACTGAACTGCTTATCTGCACAGCCCAGAGAGAACCCGAACAGATAGAGGGAAGCTGGGCAGGGTTCACATGCTTCATTAGAACACCGTTTGTTCTGTTGCCTGAGAATGACTGTTAATCATTCGTGTATCATATGTTTCAACAAAAATTCTAACTGGAATTTTGCAGCAAAATAATCACTTAGTTTCTGAGAACTCTTGTGCTTACGTCTTAATCTTTTAGCTGCTTCCCTACACAATGGGAGACCACAAGTTATTTAAATCTGGTCCTAGTTAACTGTGATACAGCTTTGAAAACCAAAGCAAGGGGAAAAAACTGTAGCTGGATCTTGAGCAGATTGTGAGGGCCTTCCTGAGGCATCACTCACAAGTATTTTGCAGGGTTTTTTTTAAACACATCATGTTCAGTTTTAATATACCAATGTTTGGGGTTTTTTAATTGTTTCTAGGGTTTCTTTTGTCTTGCAATAGCTATTCAGATAACAGCAGCAATAAATTAGAAGTTACGAACATCATAATGCATTCTTAAAAACTTTATTAGTGTGACACAGGTTCTCAGTACAGACTGCGAAGTACAGTCAAAAGTCTAAATATCCCCAACTTAAATCTCCGGGCTGTCTCTGTCTGCAATGCTACATGTCTGATTTTGGTATCAGTACAAATGCTGGTATGACCTTCCTCTGCAAGCTAATGATTAAGCAGTACATGTGTAAGGATGTGCAAAAAGATGTTCTGCAGGTTGTGAACTCAGAGAAAAACATGGAGGCACTTGGCACACTTCAGTCGCGACAGCCCTGTCTGCAGCAGACTTACGAGAGGTACCTACTCGTGCCTCTTCTCTTGCAGAGCAGGTGAATATGACATTGTTCTTTGCAGCATTAACTTCTGCCCTATTTCTGCATTCCCTTCTGGAGTGCGAGACCAGAAGCAAGGACTAGAAACAGTGCAAAATAAAATTAAAAAGAGTCTGCCTGTTGACCTGAACTTCTCTTTGATCTCTGCTAAGGCTCATACACCTTCTTTATTTCCTCTTCTGTGATGGTAACGGTGTCACTGTTACACCAGGATTTGTATTTGTTCAGTCCAGGAGACTCCTGAAATTACGAGATAACAGTACAGATACGATTGGAAATAAAAAAAAAAACAAACTAAAATCCTTATCTGGTGTATTTTTGTTGTTTTAACTACAGTTAAGGCAGCATCCAAACTACCTATTTTATTACTAGATGCGCTTGATGAAGCGGTTAATCCCCAGTTTCTCACTCTTTAGCTACCCTCAGCTTACCTATGGTTTCCTACAAGGAACTGGCTTAAGGAAAGTCTGCAAAGCCAGGCTGAGGATAACTAAAGCTCATTATATTCCAGAATACTTAATGCATTCACTGCGATGTTAAAAATGCTAGCACATACAAATTCTTCTGAGATTTACAGGCACTATGTGGAGACTATGTGCAAAAGTCTGCAGATTTTTTTTTTGGCATTGCTATTCATTTATGAAATATATTTATTGCAAATATAAAGCATTCTTTCCCTCTGAAAACTGAATAAAATTAGAAAAGAGTCAAAGTATAGGAGTATAATAAAATGAATGGCTAGGGGAAAAAAAAAAAACCACCTTAGGCTACTACTGGGAAAAAAGAAAATATGAAAAAAGTCCAGCAAGTATCACTGTACAAAAACCACCCAGAATAACCACATGCTTTTTGCATCAGCTTTTGTTCTTCAGGAACAATTATCCACCAACAGAAAGAAGATGTTTTACATGATGTGTCAAGATCCTGGGGGGAAGAGAAAGAAAAAAAAGTCAAGAGTGCTTATCTTCTTAAACTTGGAAAAAAAAATTCACAGAATAAATCTGGGAAGAATTATTGAAACACGAGTCTAGTGTCATAAAGAAATCCAGGAAGACTTAATATCACAAGAGATTAGGTATTGTTTGAAAGTGATACTGCAGTGAGGATAGCAGTCCACTGCAGACATGCAGCAACAATGCATCTTTGTCTCACCCATTTGAACTTGGTTGCCAAACGTTCTGTCCTGGTTTCGGCAGGGATAGAGTTAATTTTCTTCCTAGCAGCTGGTACAGTGCTGTGTTTTGGATTTAGTATGAGAATAATGTTGATAACGCACCGATGTTTTAGTTGTTGCTGAGCAGTGCTTACACGAGCCAAGGACTTTTCAGCTTCCCATGCTCTACTGACTGAGCAGGCTGGAGGTGCACAAGAAGCTGGGAGGGGGCACAGCCAAACTGGCCAAAGGGACATTCCATACCGTGTGACGTCTTGCTCAGTACATAAACTGGGGAAAGCTGGCTGGGGGGGCCGCTGCTCGGGGACTGGCTGGGCATCGGTCGGTGGGTGGTGCCCAACTGCATTGTGCATCACTTGCTTTGTATATTCTTCTTATTGTTATTACTATTATTATTATGATTTTATTTTATTTCAATTATTAAACTGTTTTTATCTCAACCCTCGAGTTTTCTCACTTTTACTCTTCCGATTCTCTCCCCCATCCCACTGGGGGGGGCGGGGGAGTGAGCGAGCGGCTGGGTGGGGCTCAGTTGCCCACTGAGGTTAAACCGCACCTTCACAGGGGATTTCACTCCATACAATTACTCATACTCTCAGAGGAGCCAGGACTGCCTCTGCAGTCAGAGGAGAGAGGCTCCTCTGCAGGTTCTTCAGAAAGCCAGAACTCGGACCCTCCTGGCTGGCACACGGGAGGATGGAGCCCGGTGCTGGACGTGCCCTTGCCTCTCTTCTCCACACCCCAGGAAAAAGCCTTCCGGTGCGAGGCACTTGTATCAAGTATCAAAGTGTAGTTACGTGAATACTTCCATGAACTAATGATGATGATGAAAGACTCCAATTACTTACTCTTATGTTAAGGGTGTGATCAAGCTAAGTACAAAGAAGTACACGGTGGCAGCGGAATATGTGCACAGACCAAGGCTGTATTTGTGCCAGGAAAGCTGAGAGCAGAACGCTGAAGCCTGCTATACCTGCCAGCTTAGCTGTAGGGCTTTTTATATCTGTTTGGGGCGCTGTTCCAAAATTAGTCACATAGTGATGTAAGCTCACTGTCCTGAAGTTAAAAACAACCAGTTGAGATGTGCTTGGTCTTCATTACTCTGTAAAAACGTCTTACTGGGGAAGCAGTATGTCATGCCACATGAACCTAGAGGAATTCAGCTACATGAAGTAACTCTGTACAAACTGTATGGACAAAGGGTGTGAAAAAAAAGTAAGGCCTTTTCTGCCTAGGAACACTGAAGTTCAAAGTCATTCCAAGTGTAGTGTCTAACAGCACCTCTAACCATGTCTTGGTTCACTTAAAAGACTGTCAACAAAACTTAGCTTTAATAACACCAGCATGAGTTGTCTTTGTGGTAGTTCAGAGAATAGAAAGGAAGAAATCTCACCCAATGGTGTTAACGTTTAGCTTGTTTTCTGCTTCTCAGATTTGCTGCTGGAGGACTGTCCCTTTGCCTAAACAGCAAGAGAAGCATGAGATAGTATGAAACTGTGCACTAAGCTAAAATCTGAAATAAAACAGTGACAGATACTCATCAGAAGTCATCACAGTTCAAACATAAATATGATCTGCGCTTGAAATAGAGAAAGATACAAACAGTATTTGTATCTTCTGTTGTGTATATATATTTTAATTTTTCCACCATCACTTACTTTGTTTCAGATAAAGAGCGCTGTTGCTGACCTCTTCATACCCTATTTCTCAACATCTTTTTACCCATGCTAGTGATCCAGTCACAACTCAGAACATCAAAAAATACATCCTTCTGAAGAGGAGTTAAAGACACCCCCCCAATTTTACACCAAAAATTGTAAGACTGTTCTGTTGTTACACAAAAGGCATGTGTGGCAATTCCATAATAAAGAAAAAATCCCATCACTTGAAACATAAAATTTCTAGAGCAGATGTTACCATCTGATTCAGGCATCTACATGAACGCATCTTGTGAGAGAACAATGTGATGGGAAAAGTTTCACCCTTACCTAAATCCTTTATCTGTATTTCTGACAAAAGCCAAGCAACTTTTTTTTTTTTTTCAATATAGAAACAACTGCCTTCCTTTTCCCACCAGATTAATTCTGTGTACTTCTTTATGAATATATGTAGGTTTTCATTCATTTTTTAAAAAATAGATTATGATAGTAACTTGAGAAAAGTACGTGTGGTTGAAGGAGTTACATTCTAATCAGTTTTAGAATGCTATTATTTAAAACTGTCAAGAAAAGAGAAAAGTGACAGGGATCCCAAGGCAGCTATAGGCATGTGAAGTGTGACTCAGATCAGTAAATATGGGAATGAGGAGCCTGTGGAGCATGCGCTGAGCCCCCTGTAGAAGACCACACTCTCTCTGAAAGAAACATATTTTAGCTCCCATTCACTGAAAATTTCCCTTGAAACAGACAGGTTTTTTTCTCCCGTTTTTGTAAGCATGTACATAGATCAAGTTCAACCTATTGATGTAAAATTCTACCCAAAGTAGTATCTATGTAATATGAATCCAAAATCCAGTTGCCCATCCTTCATGTTTATAGTGTATGATAACCATGACTGTATTATAATATGTATGTTTCTACCGTTTTAGGTTCTTTGGGTTTTCCTTTATTCTTTGGGGTTGGTTTAGTGGTGATGGTTTCCTTTCCACTTTTGTCCTACACTCCAAAGAAAAAAAAATAATTACAGTTACAAACAGAATAAAGAATTGATGGCTCCTACTTTCACATCTGCCATACCACGTTGTTACATACGTGGCTGGTAAGGTGGGAGAGCGCTCAATGCAGGACACATGCATGTAATTACTGCCCTAAGTCCACAGCAAGCTGGAACCTGGAGCCTTGTTTAATACTGGGGAGACTGGGGCACCAGAAAGCATACACAGACAAAAAAGCTGGTATATATGGGCAGATTTTGTATTTACTACAAAGCAATAATGTTGCAGCAGAAGATTTAGCTCTGAAGTTCATAACCAAATAAAACAGCACTTAAAAACACCAATAGTTTGTCTTAAGGTGGCTGAGGATTCAGTGTCAAGGTAAGCACTTTGGGAAGCACCGCAGTGGTCAGAAAAGCTGTGTGGAAACACAGTTATTTCCTCCCAGGAATCACATCTGATTTGAACTTCAGTTTCAAAGCTGCTTCTTCTCTGCTCCCCAGGAGAGGAACCAACACAGCATAAAAGCACAGACAATCATAATCAACATTTTAAGTATGGACAAACTTGTAATTCACTCTTGGTATCTGGGTGTCTTGTAGTATAAGCTTAAGGAAGCTAATGCAGAATTTCACTTGGGAACCTGTTATGCTTTCACAGCTGTGTCTGTCCAAGGGGTTTAATTTTTGACTGCTAATATACTGGTTTGGTCAAAGATCCTGTAAATTCAAGCTTTGTTTTTTTCTTTCTCCTTGCAGGAAGCAGGCAGGTCACCACTGCAGGAAAAAGGCAGGGACGGGCTGGCGGGAGTCAGCAGCAGCAGAGAGACAAAGGCAGCTGCTTTAACCAGCTGAGTACAAAAACTATTCACCATTCAAAAAAATGTGTACCGTTCCCTCTGCCTGGAGGTGACAGACCAGGGCACAGGATAGAACACGTCATATACAGGGGTAAGAAAGCAAATGGCTAATGAGAGGGAGTTACTGGTTCCTAACTAGTTTGAGCAGTTGTAGAAAACAGAAGAAGTCCACGGTATTCGCACCGATATCCCACCAGCTGCCCCAGAGTGCCCTTGGGCTCCTCTGCCAAGGAAGCATGTAAGGTGACTGCAGTGGCATGGTGGGTGTCTCAAAGCCATACAAGACTTCTCCCCCTGTTCAAGCTCAAGGTAACAAACGCTGGGTTAAGAGCAAGCAAAAAGCATGTCTGACTGATTCTTCTCACATGTGGACCAAATCTCACTCCCCTTCTTCATACTCTTTTCCAGCACAACCATCCTTTCTCAAACACCATTCTCATGTTGGTGACCTCCAGATTTATGCAGCTTTCACTGCTCGTTCATTTCATGTAGCCTCACATGTGCATCACTGGGAGCACTGCTGGGAGAAGTCTGATACGTGTTTGTCAGCTGTGTTTAAGATTATTATATCTCTCTAAACTGGAGGGGTATGGATTTGATGGGTGGACTGTCCAGTGGATGAGGAATTGGTTGGATGGTCGCTACTATCCAGAGGGTAGTGGTCAACGGCTCAGTGTCCAGATGGAGACTAGTGACGAGTGGCGTCCCGCAGGGGTCCGTATTGGGACCGGTACTGTTTAATATCTTCATCAATGACATAGACAGTGGGATCGAGTGCACCCTCAGTGAGTTTGCAGATGACACCAAGCTGAGTGGTGCGGTCGACACGCCAGAGGGACGGGATGGCATCCAGAGGGACCTGGACAAGCTCCAGACGTGGGCCCGTGTGAACCCCATGAGGTTTAACAACGCCAAGTGCAAGGTCCTGCACCTGGGTCGGGGGCAACCCGAAGCTATCAATACAGGCTGGGGGATGGAGGGATGGAGAGCAGCCCTGCCCAGAAGGACTTGGGGGTACTGGGGGATGAAAAGCTGGAC
>NW_008794160.1:323909-344178 GCF_000699145.1 Aptenodytes forsteri | reverse complement strand
GCCCAGAGAGGTGGTGGGTGCCCCATCCCTGGAAACATTCAAGGTCAGGTTGGACGGGGCTCTGAGCAACCTGATCTAGTGGAAGATGTCCCTGCTGACGGCAGGGGGGTTGGACTAGATGACCTTTAGAGGTCCCTTCCAACCCAAACTATTCTATGATTCTATATGACAAATAAACACTCCATTTCTCATTACAAGACCTCTCCAGTCCATTCCTCCTTCATTTTTCTTGTTAGCTCTACTATTTTCCCTAACACACCTAAAACTCTTCTACTCCTAGCATTTCTCTCTGCAAAACCCTCCTGAAATGTTCCCCAGTTCCAGCCTACAACTATTGCTAGGTAGTGCATGCAATTATTGAATAAAGATTTCTCTGCCTCTCTACATTTTTTGAACACTCTAATCTGTACAAAAACTGTTACCACAATTCTCTGCTCAACTCACATTTCCAAGCCTGTCTTACCTCTCTAAAAGACCCGAAATGCCACAAACCTTCCTTCTTCCAAATATTTAGTACACAGCAAGACGCATCAAACTTCCATTATAGTAGTAAGACAATCACTACATCTGGACAGCATTTTCCAAAGAGGCTAGCTCTAAACCTAAACTGAGCTACTGCAAAGAAAAGTGAGGAACTTTCAGAGAGTAGTGAAAAACTGTTTATTTTGCAAGGTATTAGCAGAAAATGTCCTACCTTTGAGTGCTGTGGTGTGGCAGGAGCCTTTGCACAAGTGTCAAAGTCACCTGATAGGGCATCAATAGCTGCAGAGTCATCTGTAGGCTTCTGCAATAATTTTAATTCTGAAGTCACACAATATGCAATACTTCCCCCACTCAAATTAATGTTTCAGGAATTTATGTCTTAAAAATAAACACACCTGAGCTCTACACATGTTAGAACACAGATGTCTATTTGAGGTGTCAAAGATACACAGTTTCTTTGAATACTGGACCTGAACATTCACAGTGTAGTTGTGTATAAAAACTGTATTTATTGTGAAGAGTTACTCTTCACAAAAGTTGTACTGTCCACACTGTTACTATTACCTACTGCATTCAACAGCATTTATGAGAATTTGCAATGAATCATGCCTTGAGCCTAAAATGACACTACTTCGAAAAAAAGATCAGAGCACACAGCATGAAACAAACACAGAACAAAAATATCATAAATGTTACCTTTTGTTCTTCGTGTTTCACAACACCCTTTGCTGTCGGCTTTACTGGTTTACCCTGGGGAAGAAGAAAGATTACATCCTCATTTTGAACTGGTCAGATTAGTTCTAAGATACAAGTATTTACATATGACATTGGGAGTTTACAGATTACTAAGAAAGTTGAACCATTATTTCTTTATTCCTCATGCTATTTATTCAAAGTCCGTTCACGATGTATTTTCAAACTCTGTTACTTTGACTCCATCTGCGATATCATCTTTCTATCCTTGTAGTCTACTGGAAAAACAGTTTCCTGATCCAGAAAAGATCAAATCAGTGTCAGAGCAGTCACTTGCTGCAGTGAATGGCAGTTTCACAGGGCTTTAGGTATACCACCAAGGTAATACCTGTATACACACTTGGTCCCCGAACTTGGAACAAAACTACTTGGCATGAACAAGCATTATTACCCACAGTTTGCAAGTATCTCCTGTTTAAAAGGAGACTATAAAGCCAAGCTGTTTCAAGGGAGACACCTTATTTTTTCACCTGATTTTCTGGAGCGCCTAAAACACTGAGCCAGTGTAACTGGACTCTATACTGCTAAACCCAGGACGCTGATTGCTGCTGGGTGGTTCAAAGTGCTTTATTTGTTCAGATTGCCCGATGTAAAAAAAAGGAAAAAAAACCTAATTTTTTTTGTTGTTTTTTTTTTCCATTTGTTTTTTTGATTTAAATGCATGCATGGATATACAGGGCTACTCTAAGTATAGCATATTTACATATTTAAGCCTAATGCATAAATATAGTACACACACCTACTCACTCACTCAGTTTCCCTTTCTCCCCCTAATTCCAAAGAGGACAGACTGGCTCATATGCACAAATTTCTAGTGTTGCAATAAGACAGTTAAATAAAAAATAACAAGGCTTTTCCTTACCTGCTCGCCTGACTCCAGAAGTTTTAGATAGTCAGGTGGGATAGTATCATCTCTTTCTCCAAGTTTGTCTCTGTGTTCAGATTTAGCCTTTTCCTGAAAGCATTTAATTTTTTAACAACTTTAGTACTTATGTTAGAAACATTAGCAAACAGTAATTCAGAGTGCTCATTAAACTTAGGACAGCTGCCCTTTTAGAACTTAAAATTTCAAAACTACCAGAAAAAAACCCATATATTTATTTCACGATGAAGTGTGTTTTGTGCCTGAAAGTTTTAAATATACTAGCTCTCAATAAGTGTACACATTTAATAAGTTAAACATATATTTATACACACAGCAGCATCCCAACATAAAAATCCAGTTATGTCAACTTTCAGTTCTGCTTTTCAACAGTATGACTAAAAGGAGTCATTCCATACTTCTGTATCAAATCCCATCCATGCACATGCAGCTTTAACACAAAACTGATGTTCTTGCAATGTCTTACCCGTGAATGCATCTGAATACCTTCAGCAAAACCCAGGGCACTTACCCACCTCACACCCAAACCGATCAAGAGTGGCCTACACTTCTCATCAGACTTCGGAGCCAGAGTCAGTTTCAAATCCAACACAACTAGAAGGCAGAGCATCACAAGCTCCTGAAACTCCATCAAGGAGAGAAGCATTCCTTCCACTACGTTTATTTTTCAATTTATACTGCTTTGATTTCTGGCAAACATACTAGAAACATGCCAAATACAACACCTGGTTTAGATACAAGTAGGTTTTTAAGCATATCGTTGAAGAATATTTTTGTATTTGTTAATGCAGACATTTTAAGGAACTCGTTTTTGAAATTTTTTCATCCAGTGTAAGCATTTTCCATGCCTTTGTAAAGAACAACACATGAATAAAGCTGGGCTCCTACAGCTCCACTGAAGCACAGGAGTTGCTGAGATCCTGCACATGAAGCGTTCACTCCCCTGCCATGGCAAGGCACAACGCTACCCAGCCTGTATAAAACTGTTGCTAAGGCAGCCAACAACCTCCGCACTGGAGCCTGGTCTGAGAGTAGAAATCTCCTCCTAGATTCCGGTCTAAATTTATTCATGGACAGTTTATGGTGGGTTTTTTCCCCAGTAATGTCCTTTACCTTAAGTATTTTAGTTTACAATTTATTATTACCACTACTATTATGCAGAAACACATCTGATTTTCTTATTAGCAGAAAGGCCTTTATACAATTATATGAAGAAAGACTGAATGAAGACAAAACAAGCAGAAACAAGCAAGTTAAAAAATGGGACTGATTAATTGAACACGTCCGTTGATGAACTTGCTATTTGTGGGGTTATAAAAGTCAAACTTTGACAAAAAGCAGGCTACAAAATTAATTTGAGAAACAGAGGCCAGAGAAGACACCTGAAAAATAATTAGAATAATGACAATAAAAGGCACTGAAATCAATACTGCACGTTACAATTTATTATTACCACTACTATTATGCAGAAACACATCTGATTTTCTTATTAGCAGAAAGGCCTTTATACAATTATATGAAGAAAGACTGAATGAAGACAAAACAAGCAGAAACAAGCAAGTTAAAAAATGGGACTGATTAATTGAACACGTCCGTTGATGAACTTGCTATTTGTGGGGTTATAAAAGTCAAACTTTGACAAAAAGCAGGCTACAAAATTAATTTGAGAAACAGAGGCCAGAGAAGACACCTGAAAAATAATTAGAATAATGACAATAAAAGGCACTGAAATCAAACTACTGCACGTTTCCTGTAGTATTTCAACACTTACCTCCAAGTGGCTAAATTATATTAACTACTTCAATATTTTTCACAAAAACACAATTAATCCAGCTGACTGAAAAGTGCATGCTTAGAAGCAAAAAACATTTAAGTGAACTGGTTGATATGCCTACATGTAGCACAACATAAGAGTATGCTGTTTTTTTCTAGTAACCTTACTCGTACGTCTGAAAACTACATGCCATGTACTCCTATGAGTATGTAAGAAATATTACAGTATATCATTAAAAAAAAAAATCTCTAAGAAATAAGGTATCTCAGTTTTTTTGGTTTTTTTTTGTTTGTTCCACCACACCCCACCCCACACACCCCTGACCACACAAGTTTCAGAATGTCTTTTGTTACCTTTACTTTATCCACAACTGGTTTGTTCTCATCAGGGTCGGGTTCCCTCTGTCCCAGGGAATCGGACAGGAGATCCAAGGCTTCATCCATCTCTTTTCCTCCCTAACAAAGTATAAACACATTCGTGAATGCAAATCAGCTGTAAAAATAATTTAATTCATCAAGCTAATATACATACTAACTAATGAACTGTCAACTTCAGTGAACAATGAACAATCATCTCTCCCTTTGTAATTACAATGTAGTGCAATAGCTGGGGAAAAAATTACAGAATATTTAGACCTACAGAAAACGTAATTTCAAGAAGGGGTTATGGAATTTCTTTTAATGGCTTTTTTTTTGTTACACATAAGCCTAACTGATCTAATGAGAACAGTTCTATGAGAAGACTGTGTTTCAGTAATTGCCATTCATTTTGCAAACATCGTTATCACTGCAGATTAGCTGCTAAGGAAGTGTCAATCTGAATTAAAATTTATTAATGTTTTATCTTCACAATATGTATGGTCTTTTGCAAATTCACACCAGTTTTATTCAAACACCGGTTAGAAAAAAAGCCCTTAAAACCAACGAAAACCCAGGTGGGAGGAGCTTTATACTCCCCTTTCAAATTAGGCTGGAAACACTAGAGGGAGCTCCCACTGCACGTATCAAAATGGAGAAAGAAGGAGGCGTGCAACACTACCACTAAATGCAATGAAGCAAAGTTCTCCTGGCATTAAAAGGAGGTGATGACGCTGCCTGTCCTTCCATTAACCTTGATCTCCTCCTTTTACAGGCTTAACAGATGACTTTGCCACTATGGTAATGCCTACACTATTATTATTTTAAAAGTTCTCATTACCTAACCAGGAAAAGAAAGGTGTGGTTCAGCTAAAGGCCCAAGCCTAAAAATGAAACCAATTGCACATAGGTAACTACCTGCATCAACCCCTAGAAAGGAAATGCACGCATCCTCTGATGTCCTCAGTAACTCTGGAGGAATCAGCACAGGACTGGGCACTTCCTTTTCCAAGCGCAGGTGAGGAGGTTTCAAAGGCAGGCTGAAACACGACAGCGAGCGGAACTCGGACAAAACGGGCAGGCCAGTCTTGCAGTCAGTTGAACATGAAGTGTCCAGAAACTCACACTTTTTCCCAGAGGGAACATTTTCTTTCCCCTCAATAGCCAGTATTAGCAATACATAATCTAACTTTGCAACTGGTAAAACTGGCCTTCTTCCTCAATAGCCAGTATTAGCAATACATAATTTAACTTTGCAACAGTCTATATTGGTAAAACTGGCCTTCTCAGTTTGAGATAATAGAATAGAATAGTTCAGTTGGAAGGGACCTGCCACGATAGTCTAGTCCAATTGCCTGACCACTTCAGGGCCGACCAAAAGTTAAAGTTAAAAGCTAAAGCATACTATTAAAGACCAAAAGTTAAAGCATGTTATTAAGGGCACTGACCAAATGCCTCTTAAAACACTGACAGGCTTGGGGCATCGACCACCTCTCCAGGGAGCCAGTTGTAGTGTGTGGCCACCCTTTCGGTAAAGAAATGTAGATCCTAGGTAAGGATCTACAGAAGAGTTTGCTTACCGAGGTAGAAGCTAGAGGAGCTGCTGAGTGCACTGAAGAAACTGTAGCAGCAGAGATAACATCCGAGGAATCTGCGGGCTTTTTACCCTCCTTGGTTTTCTGAAACAAGACACAGAATCATTACTAACACAGAGGACTAAAAGAAAAATATGCATCAAATTCCATACATCTAAAATGCAATGCCCATACAGTTTACTTCTAGGACTTTGTTTTTCTTAGAAGCTCCACTTATTTCAGATTGAAACCCCTTCCTGAGAAGCACTGTGCAAATGTTTTGCATCTCTGTTCACGTTCAATCTTCCATCTCAAGTACTGGGTTAAACCCTGGCATAGCTTTAGTCAGCGACACATTTTATGTGACTTCAGAGGAGCTAAGCTTTCATCAAGCCCATCTATATTCCTAAGTAACACTTTTAAAAGTCTCAACTGCGAAGCATTACTTATGCAAGCAACTGGTAAAAAGATACAACTAGCTTATCTAGTTTTTTCTAATTATTGAAGTCCTGCTCTCTCTTCTATTAATTTATTGCAAAAAGTATTTAAAATTTTTATTTACTGAATTTTATTTGAGAAAGTTTACACAAACTTTAAAGGAAACGAATAAAATATCAAGACTATTGAAACAATTTGAAAATAAAATAGATTTTCAGAAATCAAATATACTCACCTTTATTACAGTTGGTGTAGGTAATGGTGCAGATGGGGATGTAGAACAGGAAAATCCTTCTGTCAAACCCTCTAAAAGATCATTTTCACTCATAGGCTATCATTAAAAAGGAAAAAAAAAAAAAAAAAAGAGGCCTTTAAGCCTTTTCACCTATTAAAAAGTGAGCAGGTAACACAGCCTATCTCCATTTTTAAATTGAAGACTGGGAAATGTTACTGACACTTGAGTAAGTAATTAATGAATGAAACATTTATCTGAATATTCGCTTTTTTACCTGGGACTTTTCTTCAGGTTTTGGTAAGAGTGGTTTTCCATCTTTATCCTACAAAAGAAAAAAACCCTTATATTAAACCAAGCAGTCCTTAAATGACCATGCAACACAAGCATTCTGAGAGCATTCACTGAACAACAGATAGTATTACACAAGAAAATGACCTAACTAGTAACCTCTAGCATCTTCTGCTGTTACTCAAGGTGTCATTTAAAAAAAACCCAGGTCCTGTAACTTAGAAACATCTGAGTGCTGAAAAGTGATTCAGTTGTGGGATTCTGAGCTTCCCTACTTTGTGTTTCAATTTCCATGGAAATAGCACAATTAATTAATAAAACCCCAACTTCCAGATTGGTAACAATACTCCTGGATGCAGAGTCCAGAAAGGCCGTATCTGTTCACACCGGCAGCTGTGGCAGGTGTTGTGCAAGTCTTGGCCATACCTAAGCAACCCATTTATGTCAAATGAGTCATGCGGTGATGTTTGTAAAAATAGCACCTTGAAACATTGGCTTTTTTAACAGCTTTGACCAATCAAAATTTATTAAGTTCTAAAATACAAAAGCTAATGAAAGACTCCAGTGCACTAATCTCAGCCAAAATTATTCATCTGTAGGTACTTGCATCTAAAGCAATTCTGTGCCTATGCAGGCACCTAATGATAGATGTCAGATATTCAAGAACTACAAACTGCAATTTTTATATACGATAAAAATGGCTGAACTAAACATGAACGTTTCAAAATGAAACAGAGTTTCAGTTTCACCCCTATATTCTGAGGAATGAGGAAAGGAAGACTAAAACAGCACATCAAATAAATTACTTTTGCTTCTGTTAATCTGTACTCTGGAGGAATTGTTTCTTCATCTTCACCCAGTTTTTTGTGTTGTTCCTGTTTGGTTTTCTCCTATGAAGGCAAAATAAAAATAATATCAATAAAACCAAATAACTACATCCCAACAGACATGCATATGCACGAGTTTTCAAAGTCTTCAGTCTACTGATTCAAATTAGTCTTTCAATCCAACTACCAGGTAAAAGCCTCATGCAAATTAAAAGAAACCCTTTTCTCTTGCGAAAGCCTTCATTTCTCTGCCTGTTTCTTCCTGTGTGTATCAGAAGTAGCTCTACCTATTTCAGTGAAGATCAACACAGTTAAGTAAATAGACAAGCATGGACCAATAAAAAATAGCTTTATACCTCTGAGTCTTAATTCTCTTTTTGAAATCGACTCAACAGCTACCTGGGCTGCATGGAAAGGAAGGCTGAACAGAGAAATTGGTAGCCAACTTCAAAAAGGACTACCCTCCATACAAGTTTTGTTGGAAGATGACAACTAAGAAAAGGTAGTAAAGCCAACGTTGGGAACTTTCGTTCGATGGAGTTCCAGCCCACCAGAAGAGCTGTCCTCTATTTTTGGCTCCGGTCAATACCATCTGGCCTATGGTGGCAGATAGGGGCATTCAGACTGTGACTATGAACAGCACGCCCTTAGACAGAATACACATATTTCAGTGACTTAAGGCTCTCTGTTAAAATAACAAGGTCAGTAAAAAACCCAAAGTTTTATGTATCATTCCTAATTTAAACAACAACTCATAAAGTTGGTTCCTTTTGAAAAAGGACCATACTGTATGCTACCTCTGATGTGCATGTTAATTCTGCTTTGGTTCAGCAGTAAGACATTAAGCAAATACAGTTTCAGAAGCTGAGGGAACTACTGTACTGTAACACACAAAATGATTAAGAAAATGTACTCACTGTGTTGAAATCCTACTACTACTTCCTAAGCAGAACACACTGGTTTCACAAGTAAATTTTGTTTTCAAAAAACCTGAAAATATTATCTGTAAATTGTTGCTAGCCTGAGGAAATACAGTAACACTGAAGATAATTACATCAGAAGTCTATTTTTTGAGGTCGGATTGTTTCTCTACCTTAACTTTGTCCACAGCAGGTTTCTTTTCGTCTGGATCAGGCTCCCTCTTTCCTAGGCTACTGGACAAGGCTTCCAGTGCTTCATCTCCCACGTGACCAACCTGTAAGGGTATCAATACAGTAAAAAACAATTCTGCAGTTCAGCTGCAGCTGAAAAAACCTGTTCATATACTACCACCGCCAGCCACACATTACTTAAGGTAAAAATTGAGAAGTAAACTAAAAGACTGTAATGCTTCTCTCCCTAACTGTCTTCACATACTTGGGATCTGCTGAGTTCAAGGCGTAAGGAAACTTTGACAGGGGTTGCTCTGCAAACAGGCTTCTCCTTTCCAGTGACTTCCTCACAGCTAAAATGTTCCACAGGGGTTTTTTTTGTTTGTCTGTTTTGTTTTTTTAATAGAAGCATATATATACTCTGAAGAGATGCAAAAACGTCAGCCACTAACGCAATCTTCTGAAATATTCAGTAGGACAGTTATGATTTTTTTGCAGAATTTGCCTTTTCCTGCAGTATCTGTAAGTTCACAAACAGCATCCCTTTTAGAGCATTAAGAGCTAGAGCAGACCACAAGAACTGTCAGTTTGACTTCCTCTGTTAAGAAGGTCGCTGACCTTCCCTGTTCAGTTTGTGCTTGACTTGATTTTTTTGGAGAGCACTCAGCCTTTGTGGCTTACCTCTACGGAGGAAGAATATGCAATACTAAAAATAAGCATCTTGACAATATGCTATACCATTTGCATAAATGAAGCACTGAGTTTTGCTTTAGCTCCAGCTAACACTACTCACTGAAGACACAGCTGATGGAGCTGAAGACTGCACAGTGCAAGCTGTGGCACGAGGGACTACATCATCCTCAGTAGTTTTTGCAGACACAGGATTTGAAGTCTTCTGAAACAGAACAATTACACTGCAGTTTACTGAATATGCTCAGAAACCCAAAATGTACCTGTTAAGTGGCTTTTTTTTTTTTAATACAGTACAAAACAAGAAAGAAAAGTCTAAATTTAAAGGTAGAAGCACCTCAATTAAGGACTAATTGCCAATACTGCATGTTCCACTGAAGGCAACAGGGGGGAAGAAACAGAATAAAATATTTTTATTGAAAGAATAGTAGCATTACCCAGTCTTAGCAAAACTATCAGTGTTAGCATCTTCAGTGAACTAGAAAGACCTACTTTGGAAAACAAGAAAGAAAAGTCTAAATTTAAAGGTAGAAGCACCTCAATTAAGGACTAATTGCCAATACTGCATGTTCCACTGAAGGCAACAGGGGGGAAGAAACAGAATAAAATATTTTTATTGAAAGAATAGTAGCATTACCCAGTCTTAGCAAAACTATCAGTGTTAGCATCTTCAGTGAACTAGAAAGACATACTTTGGATGTGGTGCTGGGCTTCAATGGTTTGGATTGTACTGCAGGCTGTGCAGGGCAGGCAAAGTCTTTTGAAAATTCATCAACAAGATCAGATTCACTCAAAGGCTGCAAAAAAGATATACGTGGTACAGGTGACCGACTGTCTGTTTGTAATTTATTTTTTCAAGAATTACATTTCAACTACTCAGATAGCAGGAAAACTTTTGTAGCCTACACTGAAATAACCTTTCACATATATGTGCCACAAAACAGCATGAATTTCACAGTGCATAAAATTAAGAAAACAACTTTTCAGAATGAGTCAGGTGCTTTGTTATCCAAAATCAATATAAGGTAGAGACCATTATGTTCAATACTGTCTACAGGGCTACTGAAAAGGAAAATGCAACCTCTTAATTAGAAAAAAAAAGAATGCTAATATTTACTAGATAATATTTACTATAACAGCATCATGTTGTTATAATAATTTAAGTATAAATTACATATAGGTAGTGGAAAGCAGCACCATCAGATTATGATTCTCCCATTTTAATTTTTTCTTCTTCTTTTCCAGCAGAAGTAGAGTTCCCTCAGAGGCAGTGTCAGCTGGAAGTTCTCTTAGCTTGTGCACTGACTGCTGACACTCAGTGGTTTTCACTGTGCATGTTTTAGGGAAAAGTGAATAAACTGCAGTTCTAGTTCCCTACTGTGTGATCTATTACAATCTGTTGATACTATGTGATCTATATACTTCTGTGATCTATTACTAATGCTCCTGGGATCCTTCAAACTACTGTTCACACCTAAATGTTTAAATCTTTGCTAGCAGTGATCCCCATTCACTAGCTACGTGGAACTTAATTGGTTAGGGCTCATTTGGTCAAATTCATAGTATGTAAAATGACATTTCTAATGGAGAGTCTCTTATTTTCCCTCCCACTTTCCTTCCTTTGTCGATCAGTGCCCCTAAGTCTTTATAAAATGTCTCATCACGTAAGGGCCCACTTTTCATAATGACTGAATTCCTCCACTAAAGCAAAAAAGCATCTAGGCAATGACTTTTTTTTTTTTTTTTTTTTTTCACAAAACCAACACCACTGCATGTGCTTAGGGGTATGCAGAATGGAGGCCCAAAGAAATAGAAGCCATAGTTGAAATCATGAAGGAAGAAGTTTGCAGTCACCAGGAATCAAGGAAGAACTGTAAGTGACTGAAGGTTTTTCAGCTATTGATGTAACTTTTGTTTTGCTGGCTTTGGTTTCACAGATCTAAATTACCGATGATACCACAGGAACACTGGTGAACACAACTTGCTCAAAACTGCCTTCTTCAAATTATAAATACTGAAGTTGTGCTGAGAAAAATACTGCAACATATGACTTTGATACTCCTGTCATTCACTTACAGAACAACTATTCAATGATATTTGTGTCTCTAATTGATAAGGGGTGGAAGAGCATAGGAATACTTACTCTTCTAACTAACACTTAATTCTTCTGCAGAAGACCTCATGACTCTGAGCTCATCTTCTGCTTTGGTTTTGTACTAGACTTTAGTCAAACTATGTACCAACCTCCTTTAACTCCTGCCATCTTCCTCTTCTGGAGCTTAGCTTTTTTTTTTTGCGTGCCACCTCTTTTGTGCTCCCTGTAAAACAGGAAGGCTTGTCTCCTAACATTAGTGTCTGGTTCCCTCAGAGCATAGCTGCTCTTTTTTCCTTATGACATGCTTGGCATGCGTTCCTTCTGTGCAGCTCTCATACATCACCCACTCAAGACAATTGCATGTCTAAGACCTGACATGAAAATTTATAGAGACGTAAAGTCTTTTCATCATTGCCTTTGCATTCCTCCATATTTCAAGCTTGAATAACACAAATTACTTCACATGTCTGCTGAAAAGGCACAGTGTCATTCTTGCTCAGGTTAGTCCTGACCTTCACACTCGTTTCAGAAGAATGGAGGTTACCTGTACTTTTCCAATTTTGGCAGCACTCCTCAACTCACAGTATTTCCAAAGTGAAGCCCTCAGTTTCTTCAGTGCACAGTTCTTTGTTTTTCCTCATTTTTGCTTTCTTCCTGTGCATTGTCAATTGACCTTTGCAACTTTCTCTTTCAATCTTTTACATCTATCTTGCACTTTCTAGGCCATGATGGATACTTTTTGCAAAGTCCAAGTTGTTGTTTATGATTAGGAGAATGTCCACGGCAGCTTTTTCCTTCTTTCCAGCGTGTTCCTTTATATTTGGTAACTAATGAGAGGAAACTGTCAAGAAAACAAAAGATTTTCCTGCCTTGCCTCTCTCTTGTCCTTCAACAGCTCCAACAGACTTCTACAGAATACCTTACATTAAGTCCCCATACAGCTTCTCTTTGTGTCAGCAGTAATTTCTGTAACTCTCTCCTATCTTTGTAATCTCTAAACCTTTTTCTTAACCATTGGCTCTTCATTCACAGCCGGTGAATTTCAGTAAAACCAACTTTCACCTGACACTTCAGATCAGCAGGTTTTGTGTAAGGAAGTAAACACACAAACAGATCAAGACACTTACATAATGGCACAGAGAGAAGTGATGACAGAGAGGGAGAAAACAGGGTATTTATTCACACTCCTACAATATTGTCAGTTTTCTAACCTTAGGTTTTTCTTCAGGCTTTGGCAATATTGGTTTTCCGTCTTTATCCTAAAAGTAAAGTAAGTATTATTGACATTTTTCCATTGTTATAAGAAGTGCCATACTCTATAATCACCAGCAAAATAATATAAAATAAATGATACACACAAGACGAAATCTGTGACACAGTAACAGGAATTCCCCTAAACAGGGGGAATTCTTTCATGGCGAGGTAAGTGGATAAAAAGAGCAGATGTGATGTCAGCACAATACAGATGGGCCAAGAGACCACAAAGCGTTCATTCCTACCAGTATCAATATGCAGCAGGAATTAATTCCATAGTAAACCAGCAGGAATTCATCCAGTAGTAAAACAAGCTTTGAGTGCAAAACCCAAACTTTTGCACTTGAACAAACAGGGGGTTAAATCTCACGGCTGTAGTCAGGCAGTCTTGAAATCTCTAAAACGAGGGGTAAAACTGCTCCTTTCAAAACAGAATGTTAACGTTCAGCTCCAGCAAGGCCAGTTTATATAGCAACCTTGTTAACATCAGTTATACTAATAACCATCACAAAAACTTTCAATTCTGAACTTTATGGAAAACACATCTCAGCTCTATTGCTGTTTTGCTTAAACTTGAACAAATCTCCACCACTTGAAGTGACAATATGAAAAAATGAGTGTAATTTTCATACCATTTTACAATAGTGTTTCAAGGTTACATTACAAAGTGATACCCAAGAGCACTTCTGTAAAGGGATAGATTTTATAACGCTGAGGTTTAGTATCAGAAACAGGTAACGCTACTCTGGGACAAGGAACGTGTGACATGGGAAGTTCAGATCTTTGCTCATAATGCCTGAAAAAGCCAGTCATGCCCAGAAAGGAAGGGAAGGAAACTAGAGATAGAGAAATCACCAACAGAAGAAAGCCATTGATTAAATACTAGTTTTGCTTGTTTTCCACACGTTCTTTCCTGCTCTGTGATGAAAGAAAGTGTCAGATGCAGTGCCCTACTTACAAAGCAATGGAGACATGAAAAACTTACCAACTCTGGTGTTAACCTGTATTCTGGAGGTATTGTATCATCACGTTCTCCAGCCTTTTTTTCTTTTTTCTCTTTAGCTTTTGCCTTAAAAAGAACAAAAGAAATCACTTACAGAAATTAAAATAAAAACCTCAAAGTACACTCAACTTCACCATCAAGATTCTTCAGCCTACTGTTTGAAGAAGCACTAGCATCAGATAAAATTATTCCATATATCAAGATGTTAAAATTCCTCAATTTATTCCTACCAAATCTCTGTGGTAAAATTGTCATGGCTTAAGAATCAATGCCATATGTGAATATGGCTATATTGTTTAAAATTCTAAAAAACTTCAGACACTATTCAGAGCGGTAACTTTGTGGCAGGTACTTTTAGAATTTTTGGGGTGTAAAAAATCCTCAGGTTTCCTTGGATTTCATCACTGTGATTATACAAGCCGTAATTCTGTATCTTTTTCCATCACTCCTACTGAAACACAGCTTTTAATTCTCTGGACCTCCTTTGTGAAGCAATGCATCCACTAAGTTATCTGAAGGCCCAGACTGACTGAATCTGCAATACAACATGCTCTTTTTTGTCAAAATTGAGCTCCAACATCTTCTCTCGGCAACAAATGATTTTCTGCTATTTCCCTGTCATTTGGTTGCTCTGAGCTGTAAGTGAAGACAGGGGAAAATAACTGAGATTAGTAGGGTTATAGGCAGCGTTTGCCAAACTAAACTAAAATATCGAAGTTAACATGCAAACGCAAGGCTACTGTTAAAATCTAACTGTTGAAGAAAACAAAAGTCTTAGAAGACACGGCAAAAGGCAAGACCCAAATTAGAAAGATAATGGTGTCTGATAGAAAAAGGAGTACATGCACTAAACCCCCCAAAAGTTAATTAAAAATCAAACAGCAAATACGTGCAAACCAAAAGCTTGCTATAAATTGTACCCAGTGCTTGGGGAAAAAACCAGAGCAACTATACCTAAGACAGGGAAAGGTGTATGTATGTATGCTTGTATAGCCAAAGGAAATGCTCATCATTTTCCAGACCATCTTACTATATTCTATTCTACCTGTATCCACTCAGGATTTCTTAATTTCTTAATTTTCTTAAATTGCATAACACTCAAACATTCTTTAGGCTTTTGATATGAAAGTAGCTTTGTTAATATTTTACACATTTGTACAGTATCTAACAAAGAGGACTTGGGATTCCACGGGAAAGTCTGAAAGCTGCTATAAAAAGGAGTAAGATTATACCTCTGACACCTCTACAAAAGGGCTGAGATCTTCTTCAGGTTCAGGTTCAGGTCCACCAAGAGTATCTAGAAGAGCTTCCACTGCATCATCTTTCATTTCCTGTATTTAAGAAAATATGCAAATAATTTCATTATTTCTTTAAATTGACACAGGTTTTACATATCTTTTATGCTGTACATGAGGTAAACAGCCAGCACCAGACTGGCCATTTCTGTTTGGCTTTACCTGATTTCCTTAACATCACATTGCAGGATATGGCAAATTATGTGATAAGACTAGCACAGCCTAATAAGCCATATCTCCTCTTAAGGAGAGGGGAGAACAAAAAGTAAAAAAAACCCACAGTATCACGTAACACAACTGCCATATGCTTTGAAATGGCAAACCCAGAAAGCGTAAGGTCACGCTTGCTCTCTACAGAGAGAAAAAAGAAAGGTTTGTAAAACATGACAAAATTACATCATATCCAAGTTTTACACATCTCACATAGCTAAGAAAACACATACATTTTTCCACTCTAGTGCCTCTAGTTAGAAGAGCTACAGTTATCCTGCAGAAGAATCCAGAAGGAAAAATCATCTGACCCATTAAGGCTGGATCTTTAAGGTACAGTTAAGAGTCTGAGCAATGGCAATTCCTATTATTCCTATACTTTCTGTGATAAACAGGATTTACAACTGAAAATGAGGATGATGAGCATCTTTACAGAATCAGGCACACACAAAATATGACATGTGCTTGCAAATTTTAATTAGAAGTTAACTAGTCAAAGAATGACTATGTATACCTCTTTTGATTTTGTTTTCTTCTCCTTAGGGGGAACTGAGGCCTTGACTGAACTTGCTGTTTGTGCCTGCATAGTTTCTCCTTCCTTGCTTGGTTTCTTTTACATAAGGGCAAAATGAAAGATAGAAAATTACAGGCAAATTTGCAAAAAAAAAAAAAAAAAAAAAGGGGGGGGGGAAAATTGTCAAGATAATTTTAAAGCAAAATATTACGACAATAATGGCAATATTTCATTGCAATAAAGGCATGCAATGGCAAGAAAAATATCAATACCTCTGTCAGACTCTTTTTTTCTTCAGTGGAAGCAGTACTACAGGTAAAGTCAGATGACAGGGCCTCTGCAAGCTCATCATCTGTCATTGGTTTCTGAGTAAGAAATTGCAAACTAGGTTATGATTTTTAAAGTTCAAATATCAATGCTGTCAAACTCGGTTTAAAATCTGAGTGTGCTCCACGCTTACACAATGACCTCATACGTACATGTTGCTGTCACAGAAAAAACAAAGATATTTCCCCTCACTGGTTGATTCATTTTTTAGACAAGTTTTTATTTTTATGTGTTAAACTTATAAACAGTAAAATTAAGCTGGCTTACAGAATTATCTTGCTAAGTATAGAAATTCAAGTAATCTTTGCTAAAGACATTACGAAGAGGCTCCTGCATGCACAGCTACTATTCCTTCCCTTTGTTATTATTATGCCCAGTAGCTCTATGAGCAGTTACTTGACTTGTTTCAGTTTCAGTCAGTGTCCTGAAAATTCCTACTTCTTTATTAAAAACGTCTGTGCCAAATTCTATTTAGTTTTATCCGTATCTATGTTATCTGACACCCCACAGCCCTCTCCCACTTCCTGGGATTTTTAGAAGACAGGCAACATTTACATTTTCCTAGGAATACAATGACAATTGGGTTATTTTCACCTTCCAATATGAAAAAAAAAAGAAGTCTTACTTCATCTCGTTCATCTACTTTTGGTGGGACTCCATCTTTGCCATCCCCTTTACTCTAAAACGAGAATTAATTTTGTAGTAAATGCGAAGTAAAAAACATACAATATAAAAGAAAACACACATCAAGGTTGTTTTTTTTTTTTACCTCACTAACCTTCAACAATTTAACATACTCTGGAGGGAGACTACCTTCCCGTTTACCCATTTCTTCCAAGTATCTTGAAGTTATATCTTCCTATGAAAAGAATGCACACATTAATGTTTTTGTACTCTTGTTTATTGAAATAAATTTCTAATGTAGAGCTATCTACAGTGATACTTCTGGAAGGAAAATACGAGAGTTGGCTAGGTCAGAGGGCCAATCCTGGACGGTGACTATATAGTGTCTTTCAGAACCTAGTGTCATGCACATGCATCTCGACTAGCTTCAACAGTGCACGTCATCTAGCAAAACCCTGCATCTCCATCGCCAGATTCCTTCTGCATTAACATAAGCCGTTTCAGTGTCTCACACCACAGAATGTATTGCTGTACCTAGACTAATGTATTGCTGTACCTAGACTGAATTTTAAATATTTATAAATTCCAAAATTTTTATCACGGACGAGTACTGCATTGAGCCATTGAGCTTGTAATCTTAATCCTTATGTTACTCTCCCATTCTAACTCAGATAAAGTATGCATTCTTCCCCAAATTCTCAATGTTTTACTCTTTCTCAAGTAGAAATGAAATTTCCTGAGCTGTTTACGCTCTGTCGTATCTCCATCACTGCCTTTTGTAAATCCACTGGAGACCATGCTTGGAAGTCAGTTCAAAAAGCAACAAACTGTCTTTGTTGACACTTTACTGTTTTCTACTGCAATACATAGATAACTGTATCATTTCTGTATTACTGAAAACAACACTAAAATGCAACTGTGCAAGCTCTGTTTTACCTCTTAGCAGATCAAAGTGACAAATACAAAGTGACAATGTAGTAGTGAGCAACTACAGACACATTTTAGAGATGAATCTTCTAAAAAATAAAAATAAAAAATGTAAAATACCGTGATTTCTGGACCAGTGTATACAGGACTAGTAGGCACATCATCTTCAGGTCCACCTAGGGTATCTATTAGGCTATCTAGTGCCGACTCATCCATACCAGGCTAAAAAATAAGCAGACCATTATAGAAGTTATCATGCTATACAAAGAACAAAAAAAATCTGAATCACCTGCTGAATCTGTAGAAAACTCCTGGAAACCAAACCAAAAGCTTTCTATCGGTAGGTCCTGCTCTTGCCAAATTTTTCAGTGAGAACTGTTCTTAAACTCGTTCCCCAATGTCAGTAACAAGATCGTTTGTATTTATCTACCAGCTGATATACATGCATATATATACAAACATAACTGAAAATAGAGAGTAATTAATTTTATGCTAGTTGTGGTAAAAAACATTCTAAAGAAGTCCTATTTGACAAAACACAAATGACATGCCACTAGTTTATTAGCTATTCTTTCAGATAGTCCTTCACCACCATACATAACTACTACATAGCAATACTTCAGCAGTTACCAATTTATTTTTTCTGAAACTGAAGCGTTTCAGAGAAACACTCTCTGAGACATTTTTACAAGGGAAGCATTTGCCTGGGACTGTGTTTACCAACCTCAGCACTTGACTTATCAGCTGCAGTAACCACACTTGCACCGGCTGCGCCTGCACCAGCTGCGCCAGCCACTATGGACATCATCTCAGACTTAGGCTGGAGAAATAAGAGAAAAATTAAGAGACAGCTTTATTATATGGCCCTATGTTAAAAATTCTAGAGACAAACCAAAGTAAACCAGAGATGTTCTACTCAGGCATGCATATCTATTGTCCCTCTTCATCTACACTTTGAATAAAAAAAGATAAGCCTGTTCCACCTACTGCCTGGCTGGTCTGGAAGTTGAGTAGCTGCAGCTTGCGTAACACTGAGCCCAGCCTAAAACATCCAACTCTGAGGCTGCACATATTTTTTTTGGACTCAGCAACTGGCTAATACACCTGCACAGCGTCCAGATGCTTGGGCAGAAGGAGCTACCATCTACTGCAATACTACAGAGACCTACTCTGTTTCCAGTGTGATTTCGCTGCGAGAAAGCAAGCATGCAATTTTAAGTACTCTACTTCTTTTACTGGCAAAGTAAAAGAGATCTGCAGTGCAGAAAGACTATGAGGCCACTTCCAAGTCTCTTTTGAAAGCTTTCATTTACACCCGATAGTTCTTAATACACCATTAACACCAGCAGCAAATACTGCTCAAACAGGTAGGGTGAAAACCGACTCAGGGAGTTAGGTGCAGGAGCAACACCAATACAAAATGCAGACTTCTGCATTACTGACATTCTCATTTACTGCAAAAAAAGTGGGTTGTAGTAGAGCTGCAGGAGTCCTTCATGTTAGTCTGGCCTCGTCACCCAGACACAAGCAGACCAGAAGACCAAAAGATCCAGATCCTGACTCTACCACACACTTTTCCTCCAGCTTTTTCTCCACTTGCCTGTCTGAAATGGCCCCTCCCCAACTTTTTCCCCAACCCTTCTCTTCCTACTTTTTTTTCCGGAGTCTTGCAGGGTGTACGGGCTGCCCTAATGCAAATGGATAACCTGCTGCATTTGGAGCCAAGACTGCTACTACAAATATGGGTGAAAATCCACAGGTAAAGGAGCACCATGATGGCGACGCTCACATAAACAAAGCATTTGCTTGACTGACCCGACGGTCCCTTCTGTTCACCTTCAATAGCGAAGGGGCAAGGGAAGAGACTGACAAAGAACCAAGTACACCCACGTAGCTGCAAGGAACTTGCAAAAAGCTTGCATGAATGACAGAGGATTCATGTAACACACAGGAACAGGCCTACAATTGTGATAATCTTAATGACGCTTGATTTGCTAACAGCTAGAGCGTGTTGGACAATGAAAACAGATGTACAAAGAGGACAACAGAAGGTGGATACACATCAGGATCACCAAACAACCAGCACAAACTACCAATACCATCTGGCTGGGCAGCTCTAACCGCAGCTGATGCTTACCCATTAATGCTGTCAGGGGTTAGCTAGAAGTGCTATATTCAGGATGTTGTTTAAGTTAATTAGTGGGTAATGCGTGAAGTTTCTAAGTCCCAGATTTTAAAGCAGCACAAGGAGGTTTGTCATACACACCTTTAAACACAAGACAGCTTTTGAGCTTTTCTACATTGTGATTTTTGGGGGCCCAGCCTCACTTTACAATATTCAGCATAAGAATCCATCTTGACGTGGATTTCTAACCCCTACAATAACATAAATGATAAAAATTGGATTGCTACTTCTACTATACCTTTGCTGTTTCTACAGAGGTTGCTTGTGGAGGCTGGTCAGCTTGAGTTGTAGTCACTTTTCCTGTATTGTTTGGTTTAGAAGTTGTGGTCACAGAAGGTGAGGTTTGGCTTTTTGCCTGTGTAGAGATAAACTATTATCATTAGACACGGAAATACTTATGGGCTGGCTTTGTTTGGGTTTTTAAATAAATATTTTTTCTGGGG
>NW_008794160.1:321550-323410 GCF_000699145.1 Aptenodytes forsteri | reverse complement strand
GTAAGAACCCCTCTTTAAAAGAAAAAAAAAAAAAAAAAAGAAGAGAGAGAAAAATTACACAACTTACACCACTGGGTTCCTTTTGCCTCTCTTCAGGTGGGAGTTTATTTTGCGAGTCTGTTGGCTGCCATAAAATAAAAAATTGAGATCATTTACCCTTACCACCGTTCAATGCTATGGAACGTGATCTACACTAGTTCAAATAAGCACAAGACAGATTTAAAGATGGTTAACAGAACACTTCTTGAGCTGTTGTGAAGCAATAAAGCATCCTGACTGTTCCCCCCAAACACTGCATTTCCACACCTGTCAGCTCCTAGCTCTTTTGCACACAGTTATGTTACTAATCACACAGCAGTTTCATGTGGCACAGCAGTAGCAAAGAGTTTAGCCTCTTTTTTCAAAGTTAGTCAAAGACAAAGTACAACTACTCGCCAAAGGTGAAAGATAAGTATTTACCTTGGCTGACTGTGTGTTTTTCCCAGATTCTGTTTTGGTTGTTGGTGTGGACTGAAATATAAGCAACATATATTCAGACAGAGATTAATATGCTTGGTTATTTCTAAGGGGTCGGATTATATAAAGAAGAGTATCAGACAGGTTCACACTCATGAGCACACATGCCATATAACTAAGATACAGTGCTTTGATCTTGCAGTTTACAAGCTCCTGGCACAGACCTCCACTCCAGTGATCTCAGAGCACTCAAATGTGTGCAAACACACACACACTCCTCATATGAAGGATCGAAAAGAAAGGGAAAGAAGATATTAAACAAATATAATGAACAGTTTGATTTACACTTGAAAATTTTCTGCAGCCATGCCACAAAATTGATTCCTGTGATTCACCTCAAGTCAAAGTACAATAAGCAATAAATTACTACTAGTAGAAACACGTAAAAACAAACACTGAAAAATTAAAGAATAGTTATATCTGGTAAGGAGAAAGAAAACTGAAAATGCCAGCCTCCTCACCATATTTTTCTTATTATTTTTTCTTGCTCTTACTACTTCAGCTGTGCTACGATTAACACAAAAAGAGCCAATGTGACTACAAGAAAGTCATCTAGAGATGCCAAAGAGAAGGCTGTTGCCTACTGTACGAGTCTTGGAAGCCCTGGCTGCTGAACGGCCAGGGGAGCACATGGACCCAGCCAAGGCAGTGTGATTTGATCTGCTAGGAACAGCACTGGGTGCACAGAGCACACAGCAGGAGATGCAGACCCTGAAGCCTGGGCCCTTTCCCTGGTTGGGGCTGGCAGCCCTACGCTTCCTCTGGGGCCAGTGGGGGACACCAGGACCGTGTCTCGTTGCACTCTGTCCACCTGCAGCAGAGAGGTTTTGAACTCTACCTAGGAAATAAGGGGCCACAGACAGAAGCCCTCCTTATCCCCTCCCCTGTATCAATAATACACTGAGCATATTTAAAGTTACTAAGAGACAAATAATAGGGATTTTTCCCCAGTAGCCTATTAAGTGTCAGTGAACAACCAAAAAAAAAAAAAAAAATCTATTAGGCGGTAATTTAAATTTTTTCATTGCTTTGTAATGTTTTCATTTCAGCTGCCAAACATTAATTACCGTTTAGATATATCCAGCTTCTGTTTTCTAGCTGACCACATAGAGAAATTTGCTAAATTTGTTTACCATTTGTTATGGAAGTATTCACACCCACACACTGAACCACAGACACGTGGATGGGAAATCCTGAACATGCATAAAAACGTACATGCCCAGGTGTAGCCATATGTTTGGGTTAATACCTATCCTAGACTGTAGTCCTCATTTTCTAGCCCGATTACCTTGTATAAACAATGCATGCCTTACAACAACTATGCCCTTGAAGAAGAACTAGAAG
>NW_008794160.1:312419-321448 GCF_000699145.1 Aptenodytes forsteri | reverse complement strand
CTTGAAAACTTGCCCCCCCCCCCCCAGGAGCACGTGTGCTAATTTACATGGCAAGCGAGGCTAATCTGAACACAACTAACCAACGAGCATGAACTTAGGCGGGCTTTTACTAATCATGTAACAACATAAATATGCTGTAGTTCTTTTGTGCGTTGTGCTAGCTTTGTGCAATTACCACCTAGCACCCATCTTTGCGCAAACGTCAGCTGAACAAATATCTCAGCTCTGTGCGTAAGATTGGATTATTGCACACCGGGTACCGGACCCCGCTTGTGGGACAACACAGGGAATAAGCTTGGCAAAGGTCTCGAAGCTGTAGACCACAGTAAAGGACACACGACCACGTGCAAGTAAGTCACAACAAGTAAAATACTGATAGAAAGGGAGGACAAAAATTTCCCAAACTCAAGTGGGGAAAAAATTTAAATAAAGTAATTTTAAAAATCCCTCCCCAAACCCCCTCCCCCAAAAAACACTTAACCTCTCAGATTCTCCCCTTTGGATTTTCTCTTGACGTTTAACCTGATTAAAACACAGTACTTCTCAGGTTCAGTCATACTTTATATGCTCCCACTTGTACATCCTCGTTACATGACTACCATATGGTTAATGCAAAGACACACACATCCATTTGTATACCTGTACACTAAATAATCCTATATTGAAAATGTAATCCTAAATTTTCATAGTTTTTAAGCTAAAAAAGATTGGACGTGTTTATATAACATCTAAAGCAAAGAGTCACTCAGATGTGAGATGTCTTTCAGCAGCAAGGCTGCAAAGAAACGTAACAGAAGTGCAAGCATGAGGTTCAGGAAACATAGATTTTTACTTTTCCTGCAGTGGGACTGCTGCCTGCTCAGGTCTTTAAGTATCCTGCTTGTTAGAGCACAAATTCAGGTTTTCCTTATGTGCTTTTCAGAAGAAAAGTAAACACACTTTTTTGCAGGACAATAAAAGATATTTACTTGCATTTCTGTCAGCACCCGACAACAGCTGTACAGAACATAAATTCAAACTCTCAGCCTGCCAAACCAGTTATTAGCAACTGCATGCCTTTTTTTTAATATTGTAAATATTATTTTACTAAATAGTTAATGTATTTTTTGTGTAGGGTATGCATTATTCATTATTCTTGTGTATCTTTTAAAATGTGCAGAATTGCTCATACTATAAATTTATCTATGACAATCCTGAAGAACAGATGGACTCATACGGGCAATGCTTTGATTCAAGATTTACACACACACGAAGATGCTAAGGCCACATTAAAAACACACGATCATGAACACATACATGCTCGCACACCCACAGACATATCTATTTAGATACACTTTTAGCAACAACAAAGTTCAAATCAAATAAAAAAAAAATATTACCAGGCAAGTCAACCCAACAATTTTAGTATGAGACTATACATTCAAAGGCAACTATTCAGCCGTCCTTTAAACAGAGTCACTCCTGAGCAGTCAGAGCCTGAAGCCATAGCATCAGTTTACAGTGTTCACTGAACTCCTACGGAGAAAAAGATGTTCCACCTCCCCCTCCACTGCCTGCTTCCACCTGCGCTGTGCCAGTATCTGAGAGGCCGCCTTTTAAACTGACTCAGGAAACCGAAAAATAGCCTGGAAAAGAAAAATAATATTTTTTAACTAGTTCCCCAGTTCACAGTGCAGTTGCACAAACGTGTGCAAAAGGAAGAAGGCTGAATGGGATGTGTTTTTGTCGGTGGCAGTGGCACCACCCTGCTTCCTCCATTCCCCCAGCAAAAGCCACAGGGTGCCTGCTCTCCACCCTGGTCCTGCCAACCTTTCCACCTAACCCCCGGGGCTTCGTCTACAAAACAAGAAGTTCCACATTCCTTCCTCTGTTGCAGTAACTCGCAGCTTTCTCAGAGGAGCATAATACCGAGGGTTAATTTGAGACAAAGGATTCACATACACAGAACTGAAAGCTAAAGAGGGGTCCCGAGCACGTTTAAGAGTAGTTGCACTAGAGAGACTCTAAGAAAAAGACATATGAGACATGGTTATAGCAGGCAATTAGGAAAGAGTTTTTAATTTGTAGGAAATTTAGGACTAGAAATGAAAGTGACTCAGCAACCTTATTTCTTTTCAAAGAAGTTGACTATCAAAATGCAGATGACTTGCTTAATCCAGCAGGAGGAAGGCATTAATAATGCAACAGACATTAAAAGAAAACATTAATTGTCTTACACATGCAAATGCAGGACACTGTTTAAAAGGGCTTTGTGTTTACCAGTTCACAGCGCTGAAGTATGGTATGCCTCTGCTACTCTATTTTCGTCTCATCTTGCAAACACCAGCAGTTTTAAAGATCTGATTAGGAATTTACCACATTCTTCTAGAGTTATTTCAAATTTCAAGCAGGGAAAGACCATAACTATTTTTAGATAGCTGGCGGGGTTAAACCATACAGAGAACAGCATCAGTAATGGACAGGATACAAATGAGTTTGCTCACAAACGTAACAGGATGATGAAACTGGAGACTTTCAGATACCTTCATTTACGAGTAATGATGATCACGCACAAATGGAAATGGTTTAATTGTCGTCCAGCTCACTGCTACCAGTCTAAGTCTTACATGTGTGCATGGAGGAAAAGGGTTTTAAAAGGTTGAGGGGAATGTAATGGCTAACTTCAAGATGGAGCTAGACTATTCTTAGAGATGCATGCTAAAATGACAAGAGGCGTCAGATACAAGTTGCAGCAAAGGAACTTTCCATTTGATAAAAGGAAAAAAATCATCATAATGAAGGTGACCAAACATCAGAACTGGCTACCCTGAGATGTTGTGCAATCTGCAGCTGCAGGTACTTTGAATGCTTGCCTGGCAAGGCCTCGAGCAGTCTGATTTACCTGCAGAGCTGGCTCTGCCTGGACGGGAGGGCTAGACCAGATGACCTCCAGAGGCCTCTTCTAACCTCACTACTCTAAGTGTTCCTTTATTCGTATGTACACAAGGTGCAGACAGTCCTGACTTTTACCACTGCACAAGTCCCTGCTGGTCTAGTTTGGTATTCAATATTTTTGTTGGTTTCACTGTTACGATTATGGAAAATGAAGGAATGAGGGAATCATTAAATGTTTGTTTAAATAATACACATAAATTCTGTTAGGCAACAGAGGCGTAAGGATTATGACTCTCTTCTAACAAGTAAAGTACATGATTGATGACACAGCTTCAACACTAAAGAAGTTCTAGTCATAAGACAAGACAGAACAAGCGTAAAGGGCAAAGGCAAGGAAGCTGTCAGACAGACAAAGATACACGATTAATGAGAAGACGCAATTGTACGTGCACTAAAAGCTGAAACTTGTCCTGAATTCTTTGAATATGTGAAAAATTATCATTAGGTAAATAACCCTGTAATTACACTGGGGGGAGCTATATACACGTCACAAAGTGTGACTGAGCTAAAATCAAAATTAGTATTGCTGTCATAAAATCCTCTGAGTACTTTGTACAGCATTTTTTAGATTTTTTTTGAAGAGGAAACTAAGCTGCAGAGAACAAATAAGCAAAGTAAAGTTACTCAGTATCAAAGTATTAAAAAAGAAATTCCATTGCTTCATATATTTGTGCTTAACTGCAAGTATGAGTTTCACAGGAATTTATACCTTTGTTTCAGATGGCTTCATGATTTCTGTTTTTGATGCATCCGCAGAGGGGGACTGCTTCTGAGCGAAAAAAAAGGCAAATTAATTAATTTCACCTGTGTTACACATACTACTATTAAGCAAGCATAAGCAACCTGAATTCATTAGCTATCCAGCTAAAAATTAAGAATAAATTATTATTGAAAATTAGAGTTATCATTTTAGATCTCTGTCTTTTCTGTATTTCTACAATACATGTATGTAGGATTTCGACAGCGTGATGCCTATAGATCTTCTCACAACAGTTTTATTTTCTCTGACATGTACTGAAAACAAATTTCGTATCAAGTATCAAAACCAACTCAAGTCCTGCTCTCATACCGAAGCATATATACTTACTGTGCAGGATTCTTCCACATTTTTTTTTTTTAACAGAAATTGTACTTTTGGATTTACTAGTTTGCCACACAGAATATTTAATATTAAATCAGCAAACACAAATATGTTGAGAAAAAAAGGAATAATTAATCTGTATGTAACACACACACACACACAAGTGTTTCTACATATCATGCAACTCTTTCGGAAAAGCTGCAAATGACACAGTCTGTCTTCCTAGCTTCAGCAATGTTAATCTGAGAACAGCATCTTTTAATTCTGCTGTGACTGTGTCAAACTTCAAAGCCCAGAAATGAATATTCTAATTGTCTCATCAATACTTTATACAGATGTAATACTACCTCTCTATTCCTGCTTCATGTTCCTCTGCTTAAAGCTGTATTTGCCATCTCGATCACAGCAACACATTCATAGTTTACATTTAAATGAACAGCACAAGTTATAGATTTTTCTAGATTTTTTCTTCATGTTTACCATGCCAGTTGCTGTTATGAAAACATGCATTGTCTGAATGAACTCAGAAGCCACCTTACTGTTCCATACCTGGGGTGACTTCTTACTTCCACATGGGAAGTTTTCTCATTTGTAGAACTTTTCATAGTACATGCATTTCTCAACAGTAAGACAAAAGTTGTACAGAATTTAAAAGGTATTTAAAAGGTACACTACGACGATGACAGTGTGCTCTCCCTGCCAGCCTATCTGGTATTTTGCACACCTTAGTAAGAGGTTTGACTACTCTAAATATATACTAGAGAGAATTTGCAATTGTCACACTACAGAAATGTAAGCAAATAATATCTGCTTCATAATCTATATGTGCATACATATATGTATGTATGTACGTATAGATTGACTACATAATAGATGGGAACTTTTGTATAGGTGGAGACGTACACAGGAATGTATAGAGCCTCCTACGTCATGACAGGGAACAAAAGTTTTTAAACAACCTTTTTATATATTTCCACTACCACCATCAGGTAATCTGTAGGCAACACCACATTTTTCTGAATTTGCCCTTTAATAGTTCTTCCTTTCCTTTTCCATGAAATTAATCTGAACTCCTTCTGCATGACTAACAAGTAGGTATCTGTTCTACACCTTCCTATTAGTCACTGTAGTCCCTGTCCATTTAATAAAAACATTTTTCTGAGCCCTTCTCCCTTCCTCCCCTCTGAAAACTCCTACCAACTCTTTTTCTTACACTACACCAAAAAATTCTTCCCCAAAGTTCCAGCACAGCAGCACCACTACAACCTGCAGAGGTTAGTGAAAACCTCCCCAAGAAACCAGCTGCTTCTTCTTTCTACCATGTCCAGCTGGATGGCAGTAAGTAGCAGCAACTAAGAGATGAGGAGTTTAAATGCTCATGAAGGAAGAATAATTTGGGGATAAAGAACAGTTTAATGCATGGCTGCTGATCAGTGGCTATGGAGAATGCCAAGCCATCCTCCCCAAAAACACTCAGGGTTGATTTGAGGAAACAAAACCCTGTCCTGGGGCAGCTGGAGGGGGGAAGCGGGAGGGGGGAAGCGGAAAGGATGGCGGAAAGCAGAGGGCACCCTCCCACAGACCACTGCAGTGCCGTACCACCATGATCTTCTGGCTCCCTCAGGGGCATGGTGCGCCTCCCTTCATTTACAGTATTTTTTGCCTGAATTCCCCGCTATTCAGGGCCTCCAATTTTCCACCTTCTCCCCAAAAAGAGCCACTACAAGAAGGAAGGGGGCCTTTGTCCTTCCTAGCCGTTTAGTGCTTGGGGTCTGCGACCATGCTGAGCCTTGCAGATTGACAGCACAAGAAGCTGCTGAGGTCCAACCCCTCATTTGGTAGCCACCACGCAGCCGGTCAACACCAGCCTGACTCTGGGGGACTACTTTTTACTGCGGGTTGTTCTGCTTTTTCCTCTTCCGAGTGCTGTGCGCCGCGGCCAGCCATGCCCAGCTGTTAACCGGCTGCATTTGCTGCAGCCCGACAGTCAGACTGCAGAAGGGGTGAAGCAACACACGGATGTGTGTCAGGCGTGGAGGTAAATATTAAAACACTGCTTAGCAACGGGCACAATAACCGCCTGACACACAGCTGCCGCAGCGGCTGCCGCCCAGGCAGGCACGCCCTGCTCTCACCCAGGGGTGGTAAACCCCCGCCGCGGCCTGGGCCAAACACCCCCTGACAAAAGGGTTACGCTGCCAAACAGAAAAGCAAGAATGAGGAGAGTTCGACTTGCCCTGGAGGTTGGGGCTCGGCAGAGAAAGCCAGGCAGGTGCTCCCACAGAGAGCGCTAAGTTTTGTTGTGTTGTTAGGGACACCCCGGAGGGCAGAGCCCGACAGCGGACGGAAAAATGAGCGTCATCAGCGCTGACGCCTGTTCCTCCTGTGGCTGCACCCCCGTGGGTCCTGCCTGGACAGAGGTACGGGTCTTGGAGGATGCTGTGCTGGCCCCAGTCCCGACCTGTGGGGAAGGTCCCCTGCGAGCAAGGGGGAAGCCAGGGGGTCCCGGCCCGGGGACAGCTGCTGCACGGCTCTTCAGAAAATATCTCTGAGAGTTGGGAGAGGAGGCAAACTCCACAGCAAAGCACCCAGGACCACAGGGAGTTCACCAGCAGGCAGCATGTGGAGATGCTCCCTGCAGACGAACCCACCGGCAGCACGAGACCCCCACGACCACCACAGAAGGGGCTCAAAAGGCAGAGGAGAGGTTACAGGTTAACCCTGATTAAGTGAAGACTGCTACCTGTTAATTACCCCACCCTGCTAGCAGAGCTGCCGGATGACAGGCAGCATGACGGCTGTGAGGTCACAGCCTGTGCTCTCACCAGCCCGCCTGGCAGGCAGGACAGGCACAGACAGACAGACAAGCACAGCAATGGACCAACAGACCTCAGATGCTCTTGGCCGTGAGGTAGAGGATGGCTTTCCGGGAAGGGCTGATGAAGAGACTGGGGATCTAATTTGATAAGAGAAGGAATACCCTTAGAAACGCATTAGTCAGATTAGCGGGACAGTCACAACAGCAAAACCGTCAGAAAACAAAACAAAAAAGCCTACCAAAAATGGCTTATCTAATCTCACTGTGTGTGCCTCAGAAATCTGGAAGTAAAAGGGAGGGTGCAACAGGAGAAGAAAACAGAGAAAGTAAAGGTGACAAACATCAAGAGAACATAATTTTAACTATTCAGGGAACTGGATGCAAATCCCTATTTGGAAAAAGAAAATGGCAGGTGAAGAAATCCATGAGAACTCTCAGTTATGGAAAGCTGGAAATCATTGAAACTACCCCATACGCAATATAGCGAGAGCTATCGTCAACTAAAACTATAAATTTTGGAAATTCATGGAGAAGATTCATCAGACTGCAGGAGGTCATTGCCCACCCTTAGAAAGGAGCAGCCGGGTAACAACGCACCAATGAGCTACCTTCCAAAAGAGAAGAGATGCTGAAAACATCTACCAAGCAACCAATACAGAAACAATTAGCTGATAACAAGAGAATAAATAAGAATCAACAGATTGGTCAAGAATAAAGCACGTAAAGGCAACATAACACTTAATACACTCAAACATGGAAATAAGCCTGGTGGATAAGAACGAACGAACCCCCGCAGGCGGACATGCCGTCACTGCAACGTCTCGCAGTACTTGAGGTGACATTTTCTCAAATGAAGTGGGGAAGTTAGCGTGTAACACTGGGTTTCAGCCAGCTTCCCGCCTGCACATTTCAGGGAGTTCCTGAAGGGATCTCTTGACAGGCCGGTGGTAGGTTGAAGGAGATCAGACGCAACAACACAAAACCCCAAAAGCTAGGCAGGCAGCAATACTGACAAAAGTACATAAGGTTACAATGCCACAGGCTGAGATACTCTTGCCAAAAACAACCAAGGAAAGAGGAATCCGAGATAAAAATCTGTTACCATGACAACATAAATATAAATGTAAAATACAGGAATAACTTTCCATCTTTCTGGCTTGAGCTTCTCTAGGTCAAGTGCTAGGACAGTTTTGGCCATCACACTGCACTACAGATGAATAAAGAAAGATCTGAGGACAGGTTTAGGACAAAAAAAATGAAGAAAAAGTAGTGACAGGGAAAGCAAGTCAGCCCCTGACGTTTTGTCCTCTGGTCAGGGAGCCAAGAAAACGGGAAAAGAAGAAGAAACTGGCTTATTCTGTAACAAAGAATCTCTCGAGTCGTATCTCAAAGATCTTCCTTCCTGGGAGAAGAGTCGCTCTGTGGCAGAGGCTACCTAGATGAACCAGGCACTTCCAGCCCCGGCAGCCTCTGGGCCAGCTTATATGAATATTTTCTGAGTGATCTAGCTGTACTCAGTCTAGGACAGAGAACTGAAGAGCCACCTGAGTACTCTTTTGGGCTTACACACCTTACATATGAATGATTTGGGACCGCTTCTCAGGCTTAAAGCTAACACCAACTTTATTATTTCAATATTGCTAACTTACAGGGTTACTTCAATACAGCTCTATAATGCAAGGCAAAACTTAATCTACCTGACTACAAATGGTTGCTTCTTTACATGAATGGTTCTGTTACTAAGACTTAATTAACAGTGTTTGCAAGATGTGGGCAGCAAATGCTCTCTAGAGAACTACTGTGAAAAATAATGGGTTATTTCACTTAACCACTTGAGCTGTTACAGGTTAAATCTCTCGCTCGCTTTGATGGCATGTGGTAATGGCTATGCAACCCTCACCTCTCCAGACACACAAAGGCTGTCAGTGGGCATAAGGCAGGCCAACGACGGCACTGAGAGGGCATTCCAGCATCTCACAATGCACTTCGTAACACCGCGAGCAAAGCAACGCACGGCCTTCCAAATACATTCGCGATGAAGAATCAATACTGCGATCTGCGGCATAAACACAATTCCACTAATTTTCCATTAAGCCAAGTGGAGTTGCAATTTGAGCCAACATCTCTGTGTGTGTATATGTATGAATATATATATAAAAAAAAAATATATAAACATATATGCTTAAAGCTACATAG
>NW_008794160.1:305877-312400 GCF_000699145.1 Aptenodytes forsteri | reverse complement strand
AGAAATTTTATTATTACAGTATCTATAATAGCTGAGTTAAAAATTACAAATTTGAGTGTTTCAGTGTCATCTTCCATCCCAAATAATTCTGGAAATATCCTATTATTTTGTAATTTCTGTTCTTATATATAGTTCTGCTATTAAGTTGTTAAGAAAAACAACACCTTTTTAAGAGAAAGATAAAAAAACCCCACACAACCAAGAGAACAATATTTTTTCCAAGATTTCAGGCTCTCAGTTAATTTTGTGGAGGTTTAATATTAAAAACTTAATGAAACGGAATAGCAGGATATAGGTTTCCAGTTAGTACCTGTATATTATTCAGACACTGGTGTATTTACATAAAACATTCCTACTATATATGCTGCTATGTTGTCCTGTTGTGGTGAGTTTCTTTGTAGAAGTAATCACCAGTATTTCTTTTCTAAACAATTTACATTGCAATTTCTAATGACTGAATTTGCCACATGTGAGTACCGGCATGCCTCTTTCATTTCTAAAGCCTATTATCATTGTTGAAATTCACAAATACTGCGTGTTATAAACAAAGCCTACTGCCCATGCCAGCTACTGAGGGGGGGGGGGAATCCTTGGAGGACTGTTCCTTTTTCTGTAGCTGAATTCTAATTCAATCTAAAATTCTTTGATAATGTTGTTACTGCGATGCCACACACTGGCCACTGTGTGCCACTGCCACACAGCCCTGACCCAGCAAAGCCCCCCCAGCTTTGCACTGCTTATTATAAAGCAAGCCAAAGCAAACAGGATTTAATATGTAAGCATGGAGATTCATTTGAACAGGCAGTTTGTTGAACTCATGCTTTTGTGGTTCAGTTCTTCAATATACCTGGTTTTAAATACCCATCTTAAAAAAAACCAAACCAACCAAACAACCAAAGCCAACACAACAAAAAACCCCCCCTATGTCTAGGGATGCTTCCTGTGCTTTTAACATTCATAAACTCAGCTGGTGTGACTATAACGTAAAAATATGTAAAAACTATTACTATTATTATAAATTTCCACAACTTGACAAAGATAACAAGAAAAGTAATTTTAGAGATAAACTGATTCCCCCTTAGAGCTAAGAAACTTAGAAAGAGATTTGCTGTGTTCAAATATGCACTCACAGTCCATAGCAAACGTGAAGAATAAACTGAAGTAGAGCTAAAGTACATTCATCTGCAGAGGACAGACAAACTTCATCAGGTAAGTTTGCTAGGCGTCAAAATGAAACTGCATTGAGACTCTTTGTACAGACGCTGCCTGGGGAAGGGCTGGTGTGCAGGGAGATGAGTGGGTGGAGGACTACGCACTTAACTCAACCATCAGGAGAGCTTCATCAGGACATTCCTGTCTGAAGTGCGATCTTAGGAGCGCTCCAGAAGTGGATTTGCCATCTGACAACTTTCAAACTCCACACACACTCTCCTCCTAAACGACAGTAAAACTAATAACAAATAGTAGGATTATGTTGGTGCTTCCTTTTCCAGATCAGAAAGTCAACTGTAATATATCGGAGACAAAACCCAAAGACCACTGGTAACACAGGACCATGCCTCTCTGCAAAACTCAATTCAAAAGATGATCCAGGTTACTACTGGGGAAATGATTAACCCTGAAATTTTATTCTTCTGTGATTTTCTCACCACACAGAATTAAGTATTTGCAACAAATATTAATCTATACCCAGGAGCAAGATCAACCATCATTTAGAGATGCTAAAAGAGCACATAGGAAATAAACAAATCCATTTTCTCATGAAACAAAAACAGGACAAATTTTTTAAAGAGACTGCTTTGAACCAAGAAATTGAAAAGCTGATTAGCTCATGAAGCATTTTTACAGCCTCAAGTACCGCTAAATTTATTGACGATCGCAGCACATTGAGCCAGACAACTTTCATAACACAGACTCACACTTACTGTTTTCTTCTATTTTGATTACTAAAATAAAATTTCTGCCATTTTGGTGCAGAAAAGAAACTTAGCAACACTTAATCACTGAATTTTATGTATTAGCTAAAGCTGATTTGAGCCAGACAACTTTCATAACACAGACTCACACTTACTGTTTTCTTCTATTTTGATTACTAAAATAAAATTTCTGCCATTTTGGTGCAGAAAAGAAACTTAGCAACACTTAATCACTGAATTTTATGTATTAGCTAAAGCTGATTAGCCATACTACTCAAATTTAAAGTAATAGGGTTTTAAGCGGTGTTTTTTGAGATAACCTATTTGCATTTTAATTTGGTTACACTAAATCAAGCGTTATCAAGCACAATCCGTGAATAAGATCAGTACTGTATTTACTGCAGTGTAGAACAAGGCTTCATGCCACCTAGAAACTAATTGATCTGCCAACCCACCTTTAGGTTAGATGTCTGTTTTAAGATTTCTGGATTTCAGCAACCTATGTCAAGTCCAAAGCTTAATACTGGCATGTTTGTTTTTCTTTATTTTAATAACTATTAAGTCACTACTAAGACTCTGAAACAGCTTTATGCTTGAACAAAAAACAACAGAGGGCAGTGAATGACAATGGACCATAAATAATTATTGTACCATTTGACTCTTGTCTTAAACTTCTAACACCTCAGTTGATGCTTACTTATACGTAGGAAGTTAGGGATATGCAGAAAAATTCAGAACTATCCCACAGCTGATGGTAAGAAGCACTGTGCATTTATTTGTTACTATCTCCTACTGCGTCTAATGCTTGCATAGGGTTTTTTGTTTGGTTGTTTATTTCATTTGGAAGCAGAGGAAAAGAGTTTGCTAGTTGGGCACAGAGCACGCACAGTACCTAAACACAAAGAACCTTTACATACACACAGTTCAATTTGTGGGCAGAAGAAATTATGCAGACTTAAGTATGTAGCATGGCTACTGCTCTATAACCTTTACTATACCAGGGCAAATTCTATTTAATGTCCTTTCATGATTATTGCAAGTGATCTGGAAAGAAAGCCAGTATATGCCAAGCAGAGTAACAGAGTTCATCAGCTGCCTTCAGATTCTGCACGTATGCAAACAGACCACCACTTTAATATCACAGGCTAAACACTCCTTGTTTCTTTTAAATGGAGTTAAAAGCAAAGACTGCAAGAGAACTCTGGTTTTGTATCCAGATTATACCTCTCCAGCATCCAACGGAGGCTTTGTTTCACTGGAAAAGTTTTTCAACTCACAGCATCAGGCAAGTAGAAGCATTTTATTTTCAACCTTACCTTTCATTGTCACAGATGTTACTTTTATTGTCATTTTGATGAAGAGTGATCTCAGTGTTTCCACTTGATCACATAATGAGTTACCTAACTTGAAACTTCCCTCAGCTATGCATGGAGAAATACTCAGAAAAGACATACTTTTGAGCGTCATGTAAAACTCCTCACTGGGCGTATAGAAGCGTCATGAAAAGAGTTCTGACATCAATAATTTGTTTTAAAGTCCCCATTCTTGTTTCTTCTTAAAATGTGCTCTTCAGTTACCTCCTTTTGGAAACTTCCTGTTTCCATCACAATAAATTCTACAAGTTGGCACATACTGAAATTTCGTTTTCATTCGGTCATACTCAAATTAGAAGCAGCGCACCAGTACTGTCACCACTCTTCTCAGGTTCCCACTCTGCACAACAGAGCATTACAGTAACGGATGAGCTGGTCACTGCAGCAGAGCTCTCCTTTCTTGTAGATAGCTCAAAAATCCTCTTTTCAGTTCTACGTCCTGCAGAAGCTGTATTTAGCTGTAATTACTACAGCTAACTCTTTCCATTTCTGCCTGTTGTTTTAAACACCAGAATGTTCCAAAGCTATCTGCAGCAGCAAACTGCAAGCTGATAAGAAAACACCAGGAAAACACACGATTAGGTGCCAGCCACATGCCACACACAGCTGCTGAGCTCAGCTAGGATTTGTGTCACTTGGTCTGCAGTATCACCGAGGGACAGCATGCAAAGCCCTTCTCAGCAGAGCTGGAATAGAAACGGGGAATTACAAACAGAGCCAGTATTCCTTAAAGAGGGGTTTAAAAAGATAGAAATGTTACGTAAAAGAAGACTTCATCTTAAGACTGAAGATCTCCAAGGTTATGAGCTCGGTTATTTTTATTACAATAATCAAACTAGGCAATACTCAAAATGGGCCGCTGGCAGTCACAAGAGCTAGTGAGCAGCATTCTGAATTAGAAATTGGATTTTTTCACCCCCAGGATGCAGAAACACAGTATTATTAATGAATCCATATGAACTGATACACACATTGTCATGACGATGTTGGCTACCAAGATGAATGGAAAATAAGATAGGAGGATAAACAAAAATCACCAAGTCAAGGAATTTTAGTAGAATTTTGGTTTTAAAATATAATCTAAGCATAACACAGCATAACCTTTGGGGGGGTATTGTTTTTTTTTTTCTTAGATCATTTTAGAAAAACTAAACATTGTTTTACTATTCCCACTTAAAAAGAGCCAGATTGGGGCATTTCTTTCTTCAGCATTGGCTCTTAACTCAGTATCTCTCAAAATTGCTTCAAAAGAGCCCCCTGCATGCTCTGGAGGAATGAGCACATTATTGTTCAATTAAAAAATATAATCTCCACCTTCGTGAGGCCTTGTCCTGCCTCACAGAGGCTTCCTTCTTGGAGAAAAAATGTTAGTTTTCTGGTAAGTTCAAGCACTTCTACTATGCAAAGCGTAACCGCAGGCACAGAGCTGACGTCTTCCAAAACCAGGAAGGTTTCTGAGCCTTAAAGGGCTCCCGAGGTGCTCACAAGGCCACCGACCTCCCTGCCTCCCTATGAGGTTCTTCCTTTGGCCGAAGAGACTTTGTCCAAAGTCCCAAGCTTTTGTGATTGCAGGTTTTCCTCCCTCAGGAAAACAAGAGCAGAAATGATGAGAATGAATACACTGAAGACCAACTCACTGAAAAAAGTGGTTCTGTACTTTCTGGAGACGGAGGTTTCTCCTCTACCCCCATTCCAAGAGCCACTGTTTCTCCTCTACCCCCATTCCAAGAGCCAAGGTAGTGACCTTCAGTGCAACACAACTTTGCCTAGATTTCAAACTGAGAGCGTCTGCTGAAGTTGCAAAGCTCCAGAACTAGAGCTGTGAGAAGTACTGGCCGAGGGACTCATCCGTGAGACTCCAAGATCAGGAATAGAATTTTCTGCAAGATCTACCCCACACATCTAATCACTCCTGTAAAAAAAAACAAACCCAAAACCAAAAAAGCACTGTTTTATACAAGAGGCTGACAGTAACAAATACGTTAGTCTAGAAAAGAAATGTCTTATGTAGACGAAATTATTACCCAGTATGTTTTATGTGAATTAAAAAAAATACATTGAGAAAACTAGTCATCAAAAAAAGGTAACAGATCAAGAACTCAGCAGAGGTCTCTGTAATGTTCAAGAACTCTGTGTTATTTAACACACTAGTTTCACTTTCTCCAAAGAAGAAATGAGAAGGAGGGATGATACTGACACTGCCACTTGTCACATGAAGATAGATCTTGTTTTCTCAGTTTGTTTTTGGATCAAACTTAAAACACTCAGCAGTTTTAGTTTACAGTAACTATTATCAAATAGTGGCATAACCTAAACAACACCTACCTATCTAATTTCTACTACTACATAAACAACAGTAATATACAATTCATTGAAGAGTATTATTTTTCCCATGTTTATTGTATCTGATATTTTAGCATCTCTTAGGTATCAAGTATAATAAACTCTTGTTGTCAACATGTTATTGATACCTAAGAACACTTCAACCAAGAAGTTGCTCTTACAGATCCCCACACCCTGACTACGCAATATTCTGTATGTGCCAGAGGCATACTAAGCTCTGCATTTGTATTCCAAAAAAATTATACGAGTTTTTGAAGCAGTAACAGTGTGGGCTGTGAGCAATGAAAAAAAAACAAACCCAACCCATAAGCAAAAATATAAATACAGAAGAACTTAGACACTACTTTAAAAGTCTGCTCTTCCTCATCCCTCTCTTCTTCAAGACTGCTTATGTCACATAAGCCACTTGTTGTGTAATGTGTTAAACATGCAGTCTTACCCACTGTCTAAAAAGACTGTTCCCAACATGCTAAAATAATTTTAAAAGCCAATTCACTACACACAGCTAGCTCTGGAGCTTCAAGCCTGCTGATGACAGGATCACGTCGGAAGCCCTGGAAGTCAGCAGCTTATATTATTTCAGCTGCAAAATTCCCAGAAGAGAGAAAAAAAAAAAAAAAGTGGAACATGAATGTAAATTAGCCTAAAGCAGAGCCAGTAGGAAAACAAAGCCAGTACGAATACCTAACTTACTTGGTGCACGCGTGCCTTCTGTTTCCAGCAGGAATACCAGGATACGGCTGTTTTTCACCCCAGCGCCGGAGCAGGCTGTGGTTTTGGTTTTCAGGAGGTGCCAGCCAAGCCCTCAGCGAGGCGGTGTGCCGAGTGGCGTGCTTCCCACCCAACAGGCACGGCCGCCCCACCCCCGCGCCAGCCCGCCCGTGGCAGCAG
>NW_008794160.1:283139-305561 GCF_000699145.1 Aptenodytes forsteri | reverse complement strand
AGAGAGAAAAAAAAAAAAAAGAGCTGAACATGAATGTAAATTAGCCTAAAGCAGAGCCAGTAGGAAAACAAAGCCAGTACGAATACCTAACTTACTTGGTGCACGCGTGCCTTCTGTTTCCAGCAGGAATACCAGGATACGGCTGTTTTTCACCCCAGCGCCGGAGCAGGCTGTGGTTTTGGTTTTCAGGAGGTGCCAGCCAAGCCCTCAGCGAGGCGGTGTGCCGAGTGGCGTGCTTCCCACCCAACAGGCACGGCCGCCCCACCTCCGGCACAGCCTGCCGGTGCCCGCACCCGGGAAGGGAACCGAAATAAGCAGGTTCAGGCCCCGACCGCGCCGTGAAAGCGCTGGTGCGGAGGCGTGCGCAGGAGCTCTGCCCTCTGCACCGCAGCGCCTCTTCGCATTCGGAGTGAAGAGACGATGAGCAAACCCCATCTCCTGCTTCTGAGCCCGCTTCTGGACGTGGCCTGACCAGGTTCCCCCACCAGACACAGCTGTCACCGAGCTGACGGCACAGAGAGTCACGCAGCAAAAGCAGGGACAAAATGCCTGCCAGGATGGTGCAACTCTGGGACAGAGCTACTTTTAGCTTTCAAAAAGCAGTATTTGTCTTCCAACTTTTGAGTTAGTAGCACTGGTGCTGAGGGAAGGAACCTACTCATTTCCCCTCAACAAGACTAATATTTTTATTAGAAGTTTATGAGACACCCCCTCCCTAAATTCAGACTGATTATCCAGACTCCCTGAGTACATAAATGTTATTAACCAAAAGAAATAGAGATGGTTGGACCAGTTAAGGCCACTGGAACTTGATTGATTAGGACTATTTTTAAGCATAACAAATCCAAATAATATATATTAATTTAGAAGTTAAAAGGTGCTTCCTGCAATACCAATAGTGATCTGCTCTTGAATTTTTTTTTTTTTTGGCTATAGAATCAAATTCTCAATACCTGTAGTACGGCAGGAGGCTTTTGTATGTTTGTTTTTAAAGAAAAAGCCCCCACACCACTAACAAACCCTGCAAGCATTTTTTCATAATAGCCGCCCTTTATCTCAAGGGAACAAGAAGAAAAAGTCAGCCCTAGAAGGGAAGTAGAAAGGGGAAAACGCCCAAAGATACGACACAGACTGGTGAGGAAAATATCCCATTTTTGAGTGAAGTACAGAATATTTTTTGTGCCATGATCGTGTTATTTTGATCATTGCATAGTTTTACAAGTTGCAACTTCGGCAGTGGTCTCCAGATCAGAGGCTTCTTTTACAGCCCTACTTTTCAAACACAAAGATGACCTTGGGTGACGGATGCCACATCCCATAATGTTACATAAAGCCAGATCTTCCACACACAAGGCAGCTTCTGTACTCCTACAGCTTCCAATTTTTAATGCTTTGGTCTATTTTTAGCATGCCTCTGCTACCAAGAAAACCAGCGCTGCTCTCCACACAGACACAGTTCTTGTCATTTTCAGGTGCAGGGCTACATGCTGGCAACAGCTCTGAGAGCAACTTGTAGAACAGCCCCATGATTTGCCACGGTCTTGCTGCAAAACACCTGTAAATTGAGGATCTGTGCACCATGACACACACCTACTCTAAGGAGAACATGAAAAGGAAGTTCTCAGCCCATTTAAGTATTTTTCTGAATAACCTCAAAATTTAGACATAGCCTTTCCAACCTTCACAATATGACTGGTAACACGGGAAGAAATTTACACATTTCCATGCACATTCCCAGTCAGTACTGTGACTTCAGATGCCTTCTATTCAAAAATGCCTTCCTTCACAATAAGGTGCCTGTGCAAAGCTCACAAAATAAAAATTTAGTGACAGCTAATAAGGTACGTAGCAGAAAAAAACATCCCAGCAAATATACTGACAGTAGGAATCACTTCTGATGATAATCTAGATAAACTTGTGACAGAATTTCCAGTCTGCTGCAGAAATAGTAGGGACTTTACTCAGATATTTAGTAATTGCTCTTTTTTTTCTTCCTGTTTTCCTGCCTGTTGCACAAGCAGATCAAATCCCCCTTTAAAACAGTGTTAATTCGGATGCCAGGTGAAAGTAACTAACCTTAAATTTCTTGAATCATTAAGATCAAGAAGCTTTCTCTGAAAATATTCAAGATCAGTCAAGTCTGAAATAAAAATAATTCTTACTGAATTTCCACTGTTGTTGAATTCTTCCAGCACTGCTTCAATAAATTGTCCATGACAGTAATATGGACAAACATTCTCACTTCACTAAGCTATAGCAGTCAGCAACAAAAAGAAAATTATTACTCATTAAGAGCAATGCCAAAAACCTGTTACATAAAAAGCAGCAAAACATCATTTGGTATAAATAGAATTACCATATAAGAACACAAAGATCCAGAAAGATAGCTGGATCCAGCCATGTTCAAATATTAGTGCTCTCTATTAATAGCTATGATTGAACAGTGAGCTAGAAATTGGCTTTCCTGTGGGCTATAGAATTGGCAAAAACAATTTAAAAGGCTGTAAAAGAAAACACGGCAGTGCTGGTAGGGTACCTTCTGCAGAGGAAGGAGGTTGGTTCAGTTTTTCCTCTTCACTGCTGCCTGCTAATCACAGTAGTGATGACCTCCTGGTTTGTGCACCTTGGCAGTTAATGTATGCATGGAAGAGGCTGCTCATGAGCAACCAGTAAATAATCCTGGTGATCATAACCCTACCTGAATCTTAATTTTTCACTCCATTTGCCACAAGGCATGTGCTTTCTGAAGAGACCCTGGTACAAAATAACAGTCCAACAGGACTTCACATCAAAAAAGAAAGAAAGGCTTGTGATAGAAAAAAGTCAGACATCTGTTTCAGTTAAGTATCTTTAAATCGTTCATTTAGATTTGAGTCATACAGATACTGGGCACATCAAGGTCGCTGATTCAACTTTCTAGGTGCCCTTAACACAGGGAACACAAAAGCCATACAGATATGAAAGAGAGGAGACAAGAGAGGCCGCGCTTATTCCTTATACCACACGGACACATATGCATCCAAATAAAATCCCTGTAAGACGACACTGAGCAGAAGCAGTGAGTAAATACTGGCTGCAATGCCAGGAGCTTAAGAGTGAAACAATAAAGAGCACAGGGATAAAATTAAGACACAAAGAATGGCAGTTGAGATACACAGTGCAAGGAAAATGAAGCCAGACAGATAAGTGCTTGCTCTTAGGAGTAGTCCACATTGCAGGATACCATCACAGGAAAATTACACTACCCACCTATTAGCCAGGCATTAAGCAATGACAAGCATTCATCACACACAGGTTCCTCTATCCTAAACTCAGCAATACAGGCGACCCAAGCAGAACACAAGCCATCAGTTATTATTACTTACTAACTGAAGGAAAAATGACTTAGGCCATAACATAGAGGCAGCAAAAAACCCTCTGGCTATTAAATTTAGAGTGTATTTCACCACAGGGTAAGAGTAGGTTAAAAAAAATGAACAGCTCTAGCTGGAGCAACTTAACTGCCCCACCTCGCCTGCCTCTTCAAAGAAGTTAGAAATTTAGCTGGGATAAGGTACGTTAATTAACAGTATTATTGACCAACAAAATGATTAAGGAATCGAAAGAGATTTTGCATGTAGGACACATTAAAGCTACAGCAGGGAAAAAACTAAAGGAAGAAACAGCAGTCCCAAAGTTTTCTAAAAACTGGTGGAATATTTTTGATTGCATTAAAAGATTTGATCTATTTTTGCAGGAAAAGAGAACAGGCTGCCTTGCCTTTTCAAGAAATACTTCCTTTCCTGTAAAAAAAAAAATCCCTGCAAAACTTTTCTTTTGAATCGGTATTTTTAGAGACAAAGAGAAAAAGAAGGTCAGAAAAGAATACAGCTAGCCAAATGGCTTAAAAAAGTATGGGTGGCACAAACTACAAGAACAGAACAATAAATCTCCAAGTTTTGCTCTATTTTAAGTAACGCTACAGGATTGCAGGAGATTATTAAAATTAAAAGATATGATTAAGAAAAGGTTTAGCCTAACTGAAGAAAGGTAGTCGTGGCTGAATGGGAACTATAAAGGTTAAACTTAAAATAGCTATTGATTTAGAGTGAATATTAGACAGCATGAGGTAAGTATCTTCATAGTACATAATCTTTACCAATAAATCTTTTGGAATTTCACTGAAACTGGAGAAGCACCAAGTACTGAATAAAATACATAGCCTAAGTTGTCATAACCTAATATAAAGCAATTCCTGGCAATTACATTACATTGCATTTTTTTCATTACACTACCTTCCAGTTCTTACGCTTAATAGCATCACCGGAAATTGTACCTTGCACACTTAATGTAAGAGATACGCTTATAATAGAAAGGACACCTACAGAAAAAAAGACTTAAAGATGTTTTAGTTATCAAATTAGATGTGAGCTTCCACGGGACTACGCAGCTGGCGACTGACATGCAGAAAGATTGTACTCGACACCGTCCCACCCTGTACAGCTGTCATGGGAACTACATATGGACGACTACATCCAGCTTAACTAGCAGGAGAAAGGCCCTGGCGAACTGCAAAGAACAGAAAGAAAAGCAACAAAAACGTTGGGCCATCTTTAGTGATAGACAAAAGCATTGAAAGAAAGGGACAACAGGATTTATATCCTTGTGTCCTCCTTCATTGAGTAGAAAGGAAAAATAATTACTTCGGTAGCACAGAGGTATCTTTAGGAGTATCATTTTACAAAAGCATTGATTAAGAAAATAAAAAATGCCATTCAAAAGCAGAAACACTTCCTGTCGATAGGATCTTTGAAACAATGGGGTATCTCCAGATATGGAATACTGTGGTGGATTCAGTTGACCCCTTGCCATACTTTGGTTCAGGCTGACTAAGGGACAACCAGCCTCACGTCCTGGGGGTGAACTGGCGAGCTGGAAAGCCCCTGGCTCACATACAAGGGAGCGAAGGTGTCTTGAAAAATATTTCGGAAGGTGGCTTCAAAACCCAAATGTGCAAGATAACCAGAGTACAGACTAAGATACCAGAGCTAAAACGAAGACATTTATCTTGTCTATGCTATTGACTAGCAGCCAACTACTTCACTCTATAAATATTATTATCAGGATGGGCCCAATTTGAGCACTCCCTGAATTGCAGCTGGACTGCACGCCAGGTGGCTCTCCCCTTGAGCAGGGATTCTCAAGAAATACTCCCTTTCCTGTAAAAAAAAAAAATCCCTGCAAAACTTTTCTTTTGAACAGGTATTTTTAGAGACAAAGAGAAAAAGAAGGTCAGAAAAGAATACAGCTAGCCAAATGGCTTAAAAAAGTATGGGTGGCACAAACTACAAGAACAGAACAATAAATCTCCAAGTTTTGCTCTATTTTAAGTAACGCTACAGGATTGCAGGAGATTATTAAAATTAAAAGATATGATTAAGAAAAGGTTTAGCCTAACTGAAGAAAGGTAGTCGTGGCTGAATGGGAACTATAAAGGTTAAACTTAAAATAGCTATTGATTTAGAGTGAATATTAGACAGCATGAGGTAAGTATCTTCATAGTACATAATCTTTACCAATAAATCTTTTGGAATTTCACTGAAACTGGAGAAGCACCAAGTACTGAATAAAATACATAGCCTAAGTTGTCATAACCTAATATAAAGCAATTCCTGGCAATTACATTACATTGCATTTTTTTCATTACACTACCTTCCAGTTCTTACGCTTAATAGCATCACCGGAAATTGTACCTTGCACACTTAATGTAAGAGATACGCTTATAATAGAAAGGACACCTACAGAAAAAAAGACTTAAAGATGTTTTAGTTATCAAATTAGATGTGAGCTTCCACGGGACTACGCAGCTGGCGACTGACATGCAGAAAGATTGTACTCGACACCGTCCCACCCTGTACAGCTGTCATGGGAACTACATATGGACGACTACATCCAGCTTAACTAGCAGGAGAAAGGCCCTGGCGAACTGCAAAGAACAGAAAGAAAAGCAACAAAAACGTTGGGCCATCTTTAGTGATAGACAAAAGCATTGAAAGAAAGGGACAACAGGATTTATATCCTTGTGTCCTCCTTCATTGAGTAGAAAGGAAAAATAATTACTTCGGTAGCACAGAGGTATCTTTAGGAGTATTATTTTACAAAAGCATTGATTAAGAAAATAAAAAATGCCATTCAAAAGCAGAAACACTTCCTGTCGATAGGATCTTTGAAACAATGGGGTATCTCCAGATATGGAATACTGTGGTGGATTCAGTTGACCCCTTGCCATACTTTGGTTCAGGCTGACTAAGGGACAACCAGCCTCACGTCCTGGGGGTGAACTGGCGAGCTGGAAAGCCCCTGGCTCACATACAAGGGAGCGAAGGTGTCTTGAAAAATATTTCGGAAGGTGGCTTCAAAACCCAAATGTGCAAGATAACCAGAGTACAGACTAAGATACCAGAGCTAAAACGAAGACATTTATCTTGTCTATGCTATTGACTAGCAGCCAACTACTTCACTCTATAAATATTATTATCAGGATGGGCCCAATTTGAGCACTCCCTGAATTGCAGCTGGACTGCACGCCAGGTGGCTCTCCCCTTGAGCAGGGATGCCTCTCAAGGTTTGAGATTCCTTAGCTGAGACTAAGAGATCCTTCCTTACCCAAGGCAGAGAGATCCCCTACCTGCGACAGATCCTTGGTAAGTGACTGATAGCATGGTGAATTAATGCTATGAAACATTACTAATCCATATAGTTAATGTTATTATAAACATTGTATGGATAATTCCATTAGACATAAACCGTTGTTCAAGTCTGAGACTAAGACCGGACCCAGCAGCACCTAGGCTCCGAAAGGAGTTTAGAAAGCAAGAGGGTCCACTCTGAACCTCGTGACTCAACAGGAGGGCCCTCTTACTCTTTGCATCTCCAGTCTCTGTGTGAATCATTCTAACTTGATTCTAACTCAATTTTCCTTTGTATGTTTCTTCCATGCAGTAATTAATAAGGTCAACCTTGCCATCAAACTTATTGAATGTTGTCAAACCACTGTTAAACTTTGTTAAATTCCATCAAACTTATTGAACTGTCAAATTATTATTTTACCTCAATAAAACATACTGCTGTTTCTCTCTTTTGAGCAAGGCGCATTCCACTCATCTGTGACAATATGCACCTAACAGTGATTACCAGCTACAGCCATCAGTTCACGTGTGACCACCATCAGAAAGTGTATTTTCAACACCCTATTTCAACACCTCGCAAGACCTGAGCACATTTAATGTGATCCCTGCTTCTCTTCATGGAGTATCAACCGCACTCCAATATGCAAGTCATCTTTATAACATCTCTTACACTAAGTTCCTGAATGACTGAACTGCTCCAGGGGTTATGAAAGCAAAGATGGTTAGCAGTACTTTGATCGCACCAGGTCCCACTGAGTAAACAGAATACAAACATACAAACAATATCTAAGGGTGAAAAATGAACCACAGCCCCATAAGTCAAATGAAGTTTGCCACTGATATCAATGGGACCAGGATTTTTTAAAGTAACTAGGAGACTAACAAAGAACACGTGAAAGGGGAGAATATTACCAAGTCTATTTCCTCAAGAAGTCAACGCTAGCATTCTGCTGACTTGTGTTCCTCTTTCATTTCGATTCACTACAATTTCTAGCAAGACATGAAGAGCATCTTAGTGTTGCTGAATGCTGGCAAACAAACGGTTTTCTATCCTGTTGCAGCGGATGAAGTCATATCATATCCTCTTCACTTTTTAAAAAGACCATTTCCTTACATGCATTACCTTAACAGCAGGAGGTGCTCCACTTGTCTGTGTTTTGGGGGGTTGGCTGACATTAGCACTTGCTGGTTTCTTCTACAAAATAAAAGAAAGACATAATAAACATCAGAAATGTTGATGAAGAAAAAGAAAAGCCAAGTAAAACTGTAAACCAAAAAAAAAAGTATAAAAAGACAGGTACACTAAAAAAAAAATCCATTAGAACATCTTATGCAAGGCAAGTAATCCAAAAATAAATTCTCCTATGTAGCTTTAATTCACACAGACTCATTTCAGACAGTTTTGCCCAGCCCAGAACAGGCTGAGTTCTCTTGCACTGTTTTATGGACGATACATAAATCTGTGCTATTTCCTGTGGCAGAGGGACTCCATTTTAATTAACAGTTAAAGCAACAGTAACCATATATACTTTAATGAAAAGTATCAATGAAAATAAGATGGGTAAGCTATTGCTGTACAGACATAACTTGAATGACAAGAGAGAAGGTAACATTACACCTCAGGCAGGGAAGTAAAGACACAAAGCTAAGGGCAAAATGATGGCTTTTCTAGTTAATAAATATTCTTGCAACTGAAACGAAACCATGACATCCCCTTTGAACCTCCAGTTTTCAACCAATGCAATGCCATTATTACCAAGTACCACTAAGCACTGCAGCAAACACTCAGCGACTGCTGAAATCACATCTAATGAAGACTGGGAAAATAAGCCACTAGTAATGAACAGAGCAAAAAGCATCCGATTTTTGGAGGCAGCAGATGGGTAAGACCTATTCACTTTCTCTGGTAAGTGGAAGCTCAAGATTCACAATACAACTTAAGCATTCACACTTTAATTACTCTCTGCAAGCAGGGAAGTCTGCAGAATGACCAGAGATTCAATCAGCAAACTTGTATGCAAACTCAGAAGCACCAGTTTTCAATTGATGGGACACTAGGTACTGTAACAGACTGGGAGGCTCAGAGACCTCTGTCATTAAGGTAATTCCACCTCCTATTCTCTTTCTGATTTAGCTCCAAAACCAGGAGAGCATCTCGAATAAACAAAGCTGCACATTCAACTGTCAACCTCCAGTCAGAGCCTGGGGCAGCATACCACCAGCTGTGGCCATTTACATGAGGTTAACATCACACAAATGTGGCCCAACAGTACAAGCTGACACAAAGTGTGAAATTTATATCAAGATTTCACACTTAGTATTGGCCACACTGGAAACGATGACATCCAAGTAAGACTTCACAGTATGTTGCAAAACCCAAGTGTAATAGTGATTTTTCCTGTTAAAGGGATATTAGGAGCATGGCTGCCTCTGCCAGACGCTCCAGCCCAGGACCCTCCTGCACGGCTGCTGAAGTCCAGTGCTGCCCAGTACAGACCAGTACTCCCCAGTACAGACCTGCTCAGCCGCTGGAGCCCAGTCCAGCGCCCAGGGACCGGGGGTCTCTGCCCAGGCTGAGGGATGTGATTGCAAGTTCAACCAGCAGCAAAGCCAAGCACATATCCCAGAGACACACAGACACAGACAGACACACAGGACACTGACAGGGCCAGCTACACTGGTGTCAGCAGCACCCACCCCCAGCCACGTCCCCCGCTCTGGGGCTGGCAGAGGCAAGAGGTCACTAGTGCAAGCACACACTCGGCACCCTCTGGGCTCATGAGCAGATGCACAGTCACAGGTCCCCCAAGCACCGGCATGGCCCCTCTGTCCCGCAGCACCCCTGCCCAGACCCTGGCCCTCTGACCCCTTGCCATGGGTCCCCTGCTCGCCGGCTGGTCCAGCTCAGTGCTTGCTGCAAACATGCAGCACTCACATATACGTCCCACGGGCACCCCACATGTGTGGTTCCCCCCAAAACCAGCATGGACCCTCCGCCCACCTGATACCTGCCCAGAGACCTGGGGCCTCCTACTCACCCACTGGTCCAAGCTTGCTGTTTGCCAGTGAATACACCTGCACACCCCATGCACAGCTGGTTTGAGGAGGACACAGACGCTTGCCCGCCGGCAGCAGCCGGCACCAGGCACTGGGCTGTGACCCCTGCACATCGCCCCACCAGTTGGCACGGTCCCACTGACCCCCTCCAACATCCTGGACCCTCAGGCTTCCAGCCTCACCCATTGCAAAGTCCCGGGTTGTGGCAGTTTCTTGAGAGCCCATCCACTACCGTGACTGACCAGGTGACTGGTCAGCCCTAGGGGACAATGCTCCTGAAGGCAGGTGATGGAAGTGTGATGCATGACACTTTTGTAGAGACAGTACCGAGATGCAGAATGCCTTGGCTTTTATCTCTGATGTAGTGCATTAAAGACTCAGTGATAAGCATTATCCACAAATGCTTCAACTTTTAAATAAGTTATTAAGTTGTTGAATGAACACAAAATTTTAAGTGCTACCTTTCCATTTTCAAAAAGAAAAGAAAAAAAAAAATCATCAAAAAAAGAGCAGACCTCTGAAGAGCAATCATTATTCAGGATATGCTTTCAGTATCACAGCTCTCGATTTCCACCTCAAGCTCAGCTGAAATCAGTCTTTGGCTCAGGACCTCATGGTCCATGGTGTTCAGGACTTACCTTTGGTACCTAAGACTATGTCTAACATAACTGTGATGCTCTGAAAATCCACAAATAAAGTACTGTTTTGCAGAAGGAGTTTTTATGACACCTACCAGCATACTCAAAAATTTCAGGCACGAGGCTAGCCTTTCTTTTTCCCCCAGTCTGAACTAGAAAAAAAACCTAATAGAGCAAAATAAATCCTTGTGCTGAGCATGAACTTATGTTAATCAATTAAAAAGTATAAAGAAAAAATTGTTAATGCAAACATTTCTCTGTTTCATGGTAAGTGGAACAGCAATAAAGGTACAGGTAGGAGAGAGAGAAAGAAAAAGAAGCAAATAACTTCTTTTCCTCTGGAGTAGAGAAAGACTATCTGGAGATAAGCTATGTGGAAAGTTAAGCCACAACATCAAATCAGTATTCTGTACTGAATACTGACCACAATAGGCTAAATAGAGTAATACATTTCAGTTCCCAGGGTATCTTTCAACAGTAACTTCTTTGGTATCTACCCCTTAATACCTTTGTAAAAGCAGAAAAACTGGCCACATCATGCTACTAGGTTCATCCTTCTTTTACGCTTATTGAAGTAATGATGTTATGTGCTTCCCAGCATCCTCCCCACAATGCTCCCTCCAGGCAAACCAGCTCTGACACCCTTTATCAACAAATCCATCAGAGCTGTTTCTATCTTCTCCCCCTCCAAGAAGTGGAAGAGTATTTTTTTTCTGTGACAGTCTCAGACACAATCAGCTGAAGAATCACCTCACAGCTGAATGCACACCTCGCTTCCCAACCTGATAATAACAGAGCTGATGAATTATCAAAGCATAGCTTCTTTATGAAATGAATTAGAAGAATCAAAAGCCTGTACAGAATTGTGTGTGAAGGAATAAAAGCTATGGCATACAGGTGCTTATAATCTATTCTTCATTATTAGCAGTGGCTTCAAAACAAAAAGCCAAAACACTGTTTCAGAGTGGAATATTAATTCCCCTGTGTTTAGTAAAGGGGAGATAAAACACATATCCCTTTGATATGTAGATTTTCTGAGTGAAGACATGCATTAAGACTGGTGTCTAGAAATATGGATTAAATGTTCATTTTGGACTATAACATTAGTGTTCATTTTAATATTGCAATGATAATGTGTATGATACAGTTGTTTTAAGAAAAACAAAAATCACAAGAGGAAAGAACGTGCAATCTCTGTTCTGGAAATGCTTTTGACAACCATAAGCAGCATTTCAGCCTCCACCTTTGAATCTTTCACTCAAAAATTGCTTGAGCAGTGATCACAATTTCTTCCTATGGTTGAAAGAGCCTCACATCACAACAGCTCCCAACGAGTACCAAAATTTAACTGAAATAATGTTATTTTTCAACTACCTTTTGCATCTTAGTCAAGGAAGAACCAAAACAGAAAAGGAAGATGGGCAAACAAGCCCGTGCTGTACTCCTCAGCACCCCTCTGCTCCTCCACCAAGGATGGATTGGGGCCACACTCCCCTGTGGTCACCAGGTGCTACCGGTGCTGCGGGGCGGACACCCCTGCCAGCCCCACAGCACTCGGTGCAGGGGGGGAAAAACAAACAAACAACGCCATTTAAAATAAATAATTTGTTAGCAAAGTAGAAAGAAACCTCACAAATGCTGCATTCAAAGTTACTTATGCACCTCCATAATTCAGACCAGTAGTGGGCACCCCAATGGCTTTTTACCAGTCATAATGTCTTTACTCAGCATTATGCCCCTGGACTCTTGAGTAACTCTAATGCTCTTTCTGGATACGGAATCCTGCACAGCAAGCCTCAGGATTAAAAGCTATCACAGAAAGCCTGATGTTAGAGCAAAGAATCAATTCTAAAAGGATAGTAATGCCAGCTTTGCCTGGAAGGAGCATTGTGGGGAGGATGCTGGGAAGCACATAACATCATTACTTCAATAAGTAATTATCACTGCCATCCTTTCAAAGTAAAGAATGTATTTCCTCTTAAGTAAAGAATAAGCTGAGTGAGCAGCACATATTTTGTCTACACTGCTGTAAAGCATGACTTGAAATGGCAGGACGCGTTAGGGATCGTCTTGTTTCATACCGTATCTGGTAAAACATGGCCCCACTCTAAGCTGGGGCTTCAAATTCCTAGAATACATGGCTCCATCTTCCTTTTAATACCGCACTTTACATTCAGACACCAGCAATGCACAGGCTAGATTTTTAGACCGATACAGAAGCTCTCCTTGGTATTTCCCTCTACGGAAGTAAAAAGAAAATACGTCTTTCCAGATTATGCGCAGTTAATAACACAAGCACGAATCCATTCAAAACAGAATAGGGGGGTTTCAGAGCACAATCACACACAATGGGAGTGTTTGGTTTGCATCGATCTTACAAATTACACACATGGTTATGTACTAAAGCACACCGCACCCCCAAGGGCAGCCCTCTGAAGGGACAATACTGAAGACGGTGTTCAAGAACAGGACAGCAGGACCATGCAACTCATTGCAACACAAGACCTGCCTTACTGAGTCTAGCCAAAGTTTCACATAACCCTGTCTCTAGCAGTAGCCAACAGCAGATATAAAAGAAAACAAAAACAGTGGTGTAGAAATAGGTCAGGTACATGTTGATACTCCTTCCAAATACTCTCTCAGATTCAAACATTTGTGGCCCAGGGACTTCTTATTTCAGTGTATTTTATAAACTGTCCTGGGTTTCTCTTCAGTGATTTTGTCCCATCTCCCCTTCAAAGTATTTATATTTTAGCATCCAAAAACTTCTAGAGCACTAATGCCTTGATGGCATACAAAGTCTAAAGCGATCTGAAATTGGTGAAAGGGCAAACGTAAGCTGAAGATGATGTCAAGATGAGGGGTAAAGGAAAACCATACCAGCTGTCTCTCACCTGCTAACACTTTACATACAAAATTGCCAAAAGCCTTGGAACATCAGGAGGGAAAGAGAAGAAAGGAAATTTCCTATTTCATACACTTTGCAATGGCATGCTGAAAACACATTGAGTAAGGACCATGATGTCAAAACACAGTGAGAAAACAGAGGGACAGATATGGGAAAACAGCAGTACATCACTCACTTTTACTGGGTGGCAGGTGCATCCCAGCTGCAAACATATGCAACAGCTTCTAGTGCATGAGCAACCACCAATTCTAACAACAATCATCTCTTTTCTGTTAACATCTACCATACACACATCCACAAGGAATGAAAACACTTCATTAAAGCTGATTTAGATTCTCAAGAAGTGTCTGATTCTCCTTAGAATGTGAATGCAACAAATATAAGGTTCTGAAAACCGAGACATGAAGAGTTAAGGTATATCCCTGTGACTTGAACCTTTGCCTGTGAGCAGTGCCCAATACAACCATAACACACGCGCACTTTCACTGTCAACTACACTGATAAAGAACTGCTGATATCTTCTTTCGATTATGTATTCTAACATACCTGCAGTTTCCAACTCTGTCCCTCCAGCAAATCTTTTGCCTATTTCTAGAAGACACCATGTACAGATACACATTCAGTTGCTCATCATTAGATTGACAGATTATGTGTATCTCAACCCAAAGCTGACCACTCCTGTTGCAAGTCGATCCCCCAGTCTGTCTAGACTTAAAGCTTGAGTAGCACTTCTGAAATGAGGCAAACCAGTATGACGGTATCTCTCCTTTGCTAACATACATTAAGTAATGAAATGGAGGAGATCAATCTTTCCAAGAGCAACATGGCCCTGTGAAGCAGGATATCACAGTCCTTTCCCTTCCAAAACCCTTCCACAATACCTCTCTCCTGTGCTAGATGCAATGGCACTGAGTATTAGTGCAACCAAAGGGCTTCCAAGTAACTACCACAGACTACTGTGAAGGATCAGGGTTAAAGTAAAACGGGTATATAGCCTTAAGGCCACATCTTAAGTTTTTGTTTTCAGAAACTGAACAGACTAAATTTAGTATTCTAGAAGGAAGAGTCGGAACCTTAGAACTGCGGCAAGCTTTATGTTTCTGGCCACTGAGTGGAAGAGGTCAGAGTGGATCCTTGGCATGAGAAGCAGGGAAGGACTGCGTGCATCCTTTACTTTCCAAGCTAGACAGCCATCAAGCAGAACGGAGGTTGCTGAAAACAGCTGCTGAACTCACGTGCTGTCTGTCTCTTCCAGCCAGTCAGCAAGCTCTAGCTGTGTGACTTCAGTGTCAGCCACTCCAGTGTGGATTTTAGAAGCTTCATTTTCAAGTGAGGAGCAGACACAAGCTGCAGCTGCCAGCCATGCTACCAATACCATGCAGGAAGGGAAGCCTGCTCTATGATTCAGAGGGAAAGGCTCACTGCCTTCAGGGAGTTCATGGCTTCCCCTCCAAGCTTTGAGGACACTGTTTATCACACAGCTGTGTGGACCAGCCTGGTACTTGGTGACCTGGTTTCTTTTCTCTCCTACTGAGCAGTTGGATGACCTTAAGTAAGGCAATTCCAGCTCCGTGCTTCAGCACCTCCCCTTCCCCACATTTTATCTATGTCACTCAGATAACGTGTCTAGTCTCCTTTATACAACGCTTTAAGATCTAAGGAAGAAAGTACTGCATGATAGTTAAGCAGTAAGTCACTGGAAACTTAAAAAGTAAGTACTTCCTGAAGAAACAATCTTATGAACTAACGTCTGTTGGTACATCATAGATAAAGTGCACATACTCCCTGCTATGATTGTATGCAATTCCGAAACTATAGTGTTATTAAACAGATCATCTTCACACTGGTAACTCCTAACCCTTTTAAAGCATTATTTTATTTTATTGTATTATGATGCTAGAAATGGAAAAATCTTATGGAGCCATTTAATCTCCTCAGCACCTCTGTGCAAGTGCATGTCTTACCAAGCAGGTTGCTATTTACAGTAAACCTGCTGTGGTTTTTTCAAGCTACTTTTAAGTCTCCAAGAAGGAAAGGCTTAAGAAGCCTATTCTACACTTTAGCAGTACTCATTTTGAGTTCTCCTTGATGTTGTGGCTAATTAGCATCTGCTACTCAAACCTGTGTCGGACCTTTCCTACCTTTACTTTTCAAAGCTTTACTCTTCTCTCACTCCTTCAGGACCATATACCCGAAGAATCTGAGAGATAGAGTCGTTTATTGTTATTTTTAGCTAAACAATGAGCATACCGGCTTTTACAATTTTCCCTTCAATATGAATATGAACTCTTCAAAGACCTTCATATTTCCTTGTCATTTTTATAATGCATTACCAAACCTTTTTCTAGTAGGGAGGTGAACAAACTCAATATTCTAGACAAGGTTGTCCACAGCTATCTACAGATAAGATTATAGATTTCTGCTTTAAAAATTGAAGACTACAGGAATAACCTCTGACTTTTAAACAAAAATATAACACTGCAGACTCTTGGGAAAGCTGTACAAAGATTTGAGTTGCTACCTCAACTGCTTAAAAAAATCAGAGAGTTTTGGAGGTAGATGTGAACCATGGTGGAGCTGATGCCATTCAATGGGCCTAAGGAAAAGTGTTTTCATCTACTTTCACTTTTAAGCATTGTAAAGTCAACAGAACAAGTCAAATACACAAAGAAATTCACAAGAGGAAACACACATGCAGTATTCTAAGGACTCAAAAAGCAAACGCATCAGGACAATAAACTTAGTAACAGCCTTCTTTTGCTAGCTAGAAACAGATCTTCTCAGCAAGAGGTCAGAAACAGTAACTCCACAACCCAAACTACAGGCTTCAACTCCCACCCTTCCCACAAAGAAGTCAGCACTTCTATATTAAAAGCAACAACATGCAGTCAAAGAATTTGGCATTAAACTAAGAATGTCTAAGAGAATAATGCTATTTAAGAAAAAACTAAACTGTCTAGAGAGGCAAGGAGGAACATGTTCCCAAGCTTCCTTGGTATGTGAACAGGAAAGAAAGGTAATTGCTTTAATCATCTACTTCAGAGGATGGTAATAAAAGCATTCACTGGCCTTGATTTGCAGTGCAGTTAAACACACTGCAGCTTAGACAAAGTTATTTTCCAGATAGCTTCTGCTATGAACAAAGTATCAGGCACACCAATTTCTGGCTTCCCTATATCAATGATTGACATTTGAAGCCAACAAGTAAACATCTAGTAACAGACGTTTCTACAAATTCTTCTCTTTCTGAATCTGCTGTTGGCCTTCCTTGGGGAAGCACTGCTCCTGCTTGCAATAGCAGAGGCTCTTGGGGAACTAATGATCAGTACTGGCACTCACGTCCTGGCTTGGACGACACCTTCTCTTTGCGATACAAGGACCTACCTCCAAGTGGCTTACAGGGCTTGGAGCTGCTGAGAGAGAGGTGACCCTTCAAAGTACTGTTCCTAACACTACCCACAACCCATACAGCTTCTGATTGTTAACAACAGCCGCTATGCTCAGACTGTAAAGTTGCTTGTGTAAACTCAATATTATAACCCAGCAGGGACTCTTGAACTGTAAATACCAGTTCCTCAGGAGGCAGTATCTTGAAAAACAAGTATTTTTTCTAAAATACAGCACTGACCACATATTTGCAAGTGTGTCAGAAGATGGCCCAGATGTGCACCACCTATGTATGAATTTGGATTTTTATCTTTGGAAGAAAAGCCAGGATGCAGACAAGGTGGAAATTGTCACAGTGCACTCACTTCATCTGTACTTCTGAACAATTGAAAAACTGTGACTATCAGATGTGTCCCACAGTGTACCTGCACTGCAGAATAGACACATCCACTGTGATCATTTCCACCAAAACTAACATGAAGTATTTGTGAAACGATGAACACAGCAAAGCAATATTTTCTGTAGGCTGCTCAGCAGCACAAGACAAAACTATACTATTATTCCTGGAATGAATAATGAGTGACTACAGTCATCAGTTAATTATCTGAAAACTACCATTTTGCTATCAAAAGACAAAAATCTGTATAGGAGGAAATTCATTACAAACTTTTCTTCTTAATACATTCAAACACTTGAATTTACCTCTGCCGCTCCTGCTTTTTTCTCTCCTGATTTGGAAGGATCTCCACTTGCCTTCTTGTCACCATACTGCAAATAGAGAAAATAGATGTGTAGTTATTAAGATCTTAAATTATACCTTCTATGTAGAGAAATTCCCAAACATCTTAGTGTATCTATAATTCCTTTCACCTATGACAATACGACAGAAAGGAACATTGTAAGTTTTCCTTCTCACTAATGGACAGGATTTCTAAATGACCTGCTTGATAACTTCAAGTGAAATCACAGTCGGAAGGTCACGACTTCCAGGGCAGTACATGTAACATGACTGTTCTTGTGAAAAGTTCTGGAAGATACTAAGCTTATCACTCTTTCCTCACCAGCGCAGCACTCTCTGATACTTGCTTCGGAAACGCTGTCAGTCCCATAGGCCTCAGCAGAAACTGAACAGCTCTTCAGAGAGACCAACACGACATGTGCAATCATGAGCATCCACTCCAACACCTGAACTTTCCTCAGACACATTAAAATGCTCATTATGCCCAGCCCTCCTTACCTGGAAGAAAGCTGTTACTATGATTCCTAGAATTCTGCTGCTGATATACAAAAAATAAATGCTGTAACAGTTCAGGCACAGGCGCACATTAAGAAATACAGTTCTTCCAGGTTTCCCAAACCTCCTGCATCTTTCATTCCCTCCAAGACTTTAAGCTCTTGCTTTCATCTAACCTGATGTGCAATCCCATTTGCTCCCCATGTTCGGCAATATACAGAAAGACACAGTTTGTTCAGTATGCACACTGGCATCCAGCGCATGTTTTACTCTCTGCATCTCTGAAAAGTGGTGAATACATTCCCTCAAAAAATCTTTTTCAAAAGCATATTGTTTAATCTTTCGAATAAAAAGTAAAAGGCAAGAAATTTTACCATGAATATAAAAGGCAACATAATATAGCTATTATCCAGTATCTCAGCTAGTGTAACTTCCCACAGCAACTGAGACATCTGGGAATGAGGGTTCATGTCTGGTTCTTTTGTTAAGTAAAGACAGGAGATGATTTGAGACCCATTTATTCCCTTCTGTTTTGAGGACTGAGCAGCAGGAGGTAAAGTTTGCTAACCCACTGAAATAATGAGTTCCTACACATTTTTCTTTACATGGCTATAGGGAGAAAAACTTGTCAAGTATCTTAGTCATGCCCAAACTCATTTTAAAAACTGGAATTATTAGAGGTTGTCTAAAACAGTTTTTGAATTTTTTGTCATGTACCACCATAATGGAAACAGATTAGAGATACGCTATTTTTTTACTTTTAGTTTTATTTGTTCATTCAGCTATAGTATTCTCCAGCCTGTCTGCTGATGTGCAGCATCAGTAAGCACACTCTTGCTGACAAAATGGTAACTCCAGAGCCAACACTGCTATAAGGCTCAGGAGCTACAGCTCCTGCCCAGCAAAACTCTGTTGTGTAGACTGGGCTCTCTTCCTAAACGGATACCCTCAGCATCACAACACTCTAAAAGCCAAGTGCTACCCTGAATCCAGCTAATTCAGCTAATAAAGCAAGCACGTCTTTCTGTACATTGCACGTATTTTACTGCTTTTATTCATTTGCTTCTTCAAATTTGGACATAGCTTTAAAAGCAGCAACACCAATTAAAACCCAGGGGTTTTTTTCTTTTATTAAACCAAGTCACAGAATGCAGGAGCCTTACTTAGTTCCTACTGAGTGTGCCAGACTTTTACCAGGGCCAAATCCGGTGTTGCCCTCCCTCCCTAAGTCCCCCTCCTTGTCTTCACACCAAGAAAACCTGTACCAAACAGGACACAGCACCAATAGGGCACCCAGTCCCAGGACTATGAAGAGGGGGATACGCTGTGTCCCAGTGGGTGGATGGAGCTCGGAGTGTCCCCTCTTGGGTGTCAAGGCGTCTGCGTTTGCCAGCCTTGGCAGACATTTCTCCTGTTTTCGCATCCCTAGACCAGGCGGTCAGGTACAGTGATCTGTGCTGCCTGCCAAGCAGGACACAGCACCAATAGGGCACCCAGTCCCAGGACTATGAAGAGGGGGATACGCTGTGTCCCAGTGGGTGGATGGAGCTCGGAGTGTCCCCTCTTGGGTGTCAAGGCGTCTGCGTTTGCCAGCCTTGGCAGACATTTCTCCTGTTTTCGCATCCCTAGACCAGGCGGTCAGGTACAGTGATCTGTGCTGCCTGCCAAGCACCCGGGAGCAGACAGAAGACAGGACAAAGGGGTCTAGGAGGATTCCCTCAACCACCCTTCAAGCAGAACATCAACCCCATGTCTCTGAAGGACCCCAGGGCGGCTTCACTGGTCAGAGAGGACAAGGAACAAACCAGGACAAGGACCACAACCTTGCCACCCCTAAACTCAAGTTGGAGAGAGCTTAAATGCATGCCGTCTTCCCTCCAGAAGGCTATGTCAAACAGCACCTATAATAATGAGACTTTGACTTAAAGGCCAAATACTGCTTATTTTAACCATGGGAACAAAGCACGTATGGCCCGACCAAAGTAATTTTTTATCCATTAAGTTGGAGTCACGCACTGTGTACACATTAAGCACTGATACTCTCTGACCTCAGATAATAAAACAGCCTATGAAAGTATCAACTCACTTGAAAGTCTGCCATCCTGGGGAGTTAACCTTGGAAAGCACAACCTCCTAATACACCTTCTGAGAAGACCATGCTGGTTCCCTGAACAGCTGATGCTTAAGATATGAGAAGTGACCCTGTTTCAAAAATGCCCTTCAACAGCTCTTTTCTGCTCAGTATTTCCAAGCTTTGAACCGTTTAGTAAAAAAATAAATATATAAATAAAATAAAGCCAATAAATCAATCTGCTTAGCAAGAGACTAAGCTCAGGTCTTCTGGGACAGTATGCATACATTGCTCCTTTACATTCCCAAGTGGATGACAGAGTTGACTTTTCCTTTGGGCACTCTTTCCTTTTTCTGCTCATCTTTCCTTACAATGCCAAAGAAACATATCCACAAGCAAGCCAGTGGACAGGAGCAGCTCCAGCTCTGTCACACAAACAGTGAGCATACAGTTGAAGCTACATGTCTAGTTTAAATAACGAGCTAACAACAATTTCTTATAGTTGTTAAGTTGGCCCAAAATATTTTCCAACTTTACTAACTAAAAACAAAACATGCAAACCCACCCATAATCACATCTTCACAAAATGCACAAAGAAGTATCATGCACAAGAAAGTTTATCCTGAGATCTTCATCCTGTTCTACAGTGCACAGATGTGTCACGGACGCTATGGTTTTATAGACACACCTTTAACTTCTGATTCAAAGAGCATTCATCAACTGGAAAGTAACTGGCCTAGGTGAAAAGCACAAAGCAAAATACTAGCAACTGAACGCACAACTGCATTCTCAGCCCGCGCCTGCGAAAGACCAGACCTCAACTGAAGGTCTTGCTTCAACAAATTCCTTCTAAACCTCGGGAGCCCCATCAGCATTAACGAGCCTTTGGTTCAAAGCCATTGCGCAGCATCTCAGAGGACTGCAGTGATGACACGCTCAGTAACTGGGTGAGAAGGGAAGTCTCCTTGCAAGAGTCTCAGCTGCAGTCAACCAACTTTGCATTACAGATATTAAAGGAGACGTATCATTTTATGCGGATAGGAATCCGACCTTCGTTTTCAGTTGAAATTGGGAAGAAGACGGAGATCTTTGATGCTGCTCAGGAAACTGCCAGATAGAAAGGTGTCAGAGCAACTACAATCACGCAGTGTAAGGAATGGACAGGTGAAAACTAGATTCTTCTTACAGCCATCCCACTCTGCTTTACATACACCAGCCAGCAAAAACCTTGGTAGAGCAACCAGTGAATCTCTTTTGCGTCTGTTCCTCTCTCCCACCTTTCTGCTTCGCTTACTCATCCTTTAGGCCACAAGGTCTTCCTGGCAGAAACTGCCCTGTGTGACACACGTGCATGGGACAAGAGAGTACTCCAGCCTCACGTGGAGGCCCGCAGGTGCTGCTCTGGTCCCAACAACTGTAACGACGGGTTTCCAACGGAGCATTTGCAGGAGCGGTTTCCTTACCTGATCACAGGTAGTCACATTGTCTTAGTATCTTTTCTTACCCTGGATTCAGTGACCCAGGACTACCGAGGCCTTTAAGATTTGTGTCATCACTTAGTGCAGCAATTCCCAAACTTTCCTCTGTGTGACTTTGTGTCACCTCCACCGCACTGTTATCACCGATTTGACGTGACACAACGAATGATACTTGAAAACATTACTAAACCCCGACCCAAGCTACTTTGAGCAATTTGAAAGTACAGTTATGAATTCAACAGATTTCATCTACCCGATTATATATTTAGGAAATACATTAAAGTGTTTTTTTCTGAAAGCCACCTTACATGATGCATACTTTCTGCAAAACTTTAACAGAATGCAAACTTTTTTTCACTACTCCACAGAGAGACCAACTGTTTCCTCATATGACTAATAAATTACAAAGATGACTTTTCAAAGCAATTGCAGGTTCGTCACAGTAATGAGTAGCGACCTAAGTCCAGCCAAACCACACGGAGCCATCAGAGAGCTGTGGTTTACTTAGGGAGTATCTGGCAGGCGAAGACTATTCCTGGCAACTCCACCAGCTACCTGCAGTTAATAACATGTTTCTGAAAAAAGGCACACTGAGGAGTTTTTCCAAAGCAGAAACAATCCCATATAAATTCTGCCTGATGTTGCAAACTGCCGTGTTTTGACCGAGCGGTACAGTTTCGTCAGCTAGCGAGCTTGCATTATTCAGAAGATTACGACAACAGCCAACAGCAAGAAAAGGCCCGTTTTTCAGTGTCGCTTGTAAAAGACCGCGGAGGGATTACGGCAGCAAATCCAGAGAACACCAAGTTCGCATCTGACCTGAAATACACTACGCGAGCGTTTAAAAAAAGCACTGATTTGCCTCCAGTCACCACAAAATCCTTTCCTTATCCCTTTTTAAGCCGTAGTGCCGGAGAGGGGAGCCAGCCTTCGGGGCACCTCGCCCGCGGGAGCCCTCCCCACCCTGCTCCCGGCCGCTCC
>NW_008794160.1:269245-282523 GCF_000699145.1 Aptenodytes forsteri | reverse complement strand
GGCTGAGGCGGCCGGGCGGGTACCGGGCGTGAGGCGGCGGCCCCCAGCGCCCCTCGCCCTGCGAGCGCCGGTGGCAGGACAGGTTTTGAAGTCGGTCACGTATCCCGTGGGTCGGTGTGGTGTTAACGTTCACGTCTAGAGCATTTACCGCAGCTCGGGTTATCAAATGGAAGAGCTTTCAAGGTCTGGCGGTTTTTTGAGTGAGCCCCGAATGTCCCCGTCCATGTGAGTCTTTACACAAATGAGCTGCCCAGGAATGGGTGATGGCTCTTCCGAAACACTGCAGGAACAGGTAACGGTCAGTCAGAGCTGAAGGAAGGTTAAGCATGAACAATCACCCTGATCAACAGCTGGAAAATCCTCTGTGAGTAGGGATGGTGGAATCCTGAGCCTGCTTTGGGCAAGTCTCCTCTCCGTGCGGATGTGTAGCTGGAATGATAAATTCATCATTGACCAAGAGCGGTTCTCTGAGGCCACCTCGGTAAAGAAACGAACTGCGGCTGAAGTAGTGCGGCAAATATTGTAAATATTCTTGAAGCATTACGGCAAGAACGATGTGATTAATAACGTGAAGTCAACCTCCAGTGAAAGGGGTTCAAAATGCAACAGTTGCCTGGCTGTGTGTAGGTGCACACACACTCATACACGGAGGTTGTGTGCGGGAATTGGCATGGTTGACCAGCTTTGTCTCGCCCAGATCTTCTTTGTGCGCAGATTAAGTAAAAGAAATAGGCGTTTGGGGTGTTCTGTGCTAGGGGATCCCAGGTTTAGGCTGGCTGTGTGGAACAGCCATTGGATGAGTTTTATCACTCCAAAGAGGTCCCAGCAGCGGTGGTTCCTGGACACAGGCACGTGCGAGGAGGCCGTGTCTATCACCAGGAGGAAGCAAAAGTGTCTTGAGTCTTTAGGGAATGCTCGCCACCTAAGCAGCTACTCCTTGCTTCCTCCAGGGAAGAGGCAGTAGGACTATGCCGCTTACTGGGAACTCTGTAAACCCAATTAGTGCTCGTGCCCTCTCCTGTCAGGAGGCGAGTGGGCGAGGGTGAACTCCTCGAGGCCTTGGGGAATGGCTTTTACCTCCAGAGAGGAAGGACGATTCAGACGCGTTGTCTGCCTAAAGCCATCCCTGCTCTTCCTGTCTGATTAGCTCCGTGCAGATTTATGGCTGGCCTTTGAAGTGTTTCAGCCTGTGACATGTATGTATTTTGCATTCCACTCAATGGGTGACCTGCCCAAAATTTTAAGTACCCAGCCCTTACCCAAGCTCTGTATTGCATCTGGGCGTGGAAGCGTAAAGCAGTTACATGGGACCAGCTTATAAGGCTGTGCATCTAGGCAAGGTGCTTCGGGGGAGACGAAGGGGAGAGACGTGCTTAATGTGTGACTTTTACAGAAGGCTCTTGCGTACTGTTTTATCTGGGGTCACTCTGACAGGTCTAACAGCTTGTACTGCATTCCTCGGCTGCAGGCAGCAGACCCTCCTTGCTGACACGGAGCTCCAGGAAGCCTTCAGTGTGCTTCACCCCCTCATTGCTACGTGCCTGATGACAAGCAACTGGAGCTGTCAGTAACTGAAATTGTGGAGTTGCACGGTAACGAGGCAGTAATACGTGAGACCTTTGGCGATGTCGGTCTGTGTCATGCTGGGTGTTGAGGGTTCTGCTGATCCAGAAGCACATCACCAATTCTAAGCTCTCCTAGTAAGAAGCCAGGTATATAGATGAGATTTGAACACTGGACAGCTGCAGGAAGGAGGTGAGCCGTCCAGCCACTCACTCCAGTTCCGCAGCCGCTGCGTGCTTCTGCAGTGTTTTGGAAACCGACTGGGCTCCAGCCTTGCAAGGAAATCTTGCTTTGGGGCGAAGGGGTTGGCACAGTTGTTTCTATTAGAAGGCTCCTCGAGTTTGCCACTGCTTTAAGAAGCCATTGTTTATTGGCAATTTCAGCATAAATTTATTCCTAACTAGTTTACATTACTTTTATATGTAAAGGATGTAGACAGGGTATTGAAAAGCAGATACTATTTCCTCTAACAGAAGTGATCTCAGCTGATGGGTGCCTGAGTCAGCTCTTGAACTGCTGCAGGCCTAAACACCACTCCAACAGTTTGCTCATTTGGGTAACGATTTGGGTATTTGAGTGGAGGAGTTGCTAGTAATTATCCAAGTCAGTCTGACACTTACTATCTTTAATCAGGAAAAAATAAGTTTTTCTTGCAGCTTTCAGTAGTGTACAGGTGTGTAATTTCAGAGTCACATTCTGTTTTCTGTTGCATTTTCTACTTATTCCTTCACAGCATCTGCAAGTGAACAAACCCACTAAAGCCTGCTGAGGTTTTATGTGGCATTGGTAGTGGAGTTCTGCACAGGGCTGATCAGAAACAGATGCAGGAGACGATGGATAGTCCAGACATACGGTTTGTTCAGTCTGTACTGGTTGGAGCAACAGCAGGTGGCCACGTCAGGAACACAGGTTCTTTACTGTGATAATGTGTACTATAAACAAGTATTTAAAAACATTTTGTATGCTTTTAATTGTCATGTAGAGATACGTTTCATGGATACATTTACATTTAATTCAAGGTATTGGGAGCCTAAAATTGGAATCCAGAATCACGGACTCATTTTTCCCTGCCATACTCCGCCTCCAAAGGGCACCACTTGATGTCAAATGCCTCTGAATAAAAAGGTGCTCAAAATTCTGGCAGGACTGGATGAAATTTTTGCCAAGCATACATATTTTATTAGTATAACTTGCATAATAGTACTACTGCAAGCTTATGAGTCATTCACCAAATTTACAAAATAAAGTACAAAATCTCTTGTGTAATTGGATTTTTATCTAGGGTAGTTTAAACTAGACTTAAAAAAAGTCTAAAAGTAAGTATAAAAAACAGTCAAACAAGTTGTTTGTTTAATCTCTTTCCTGCTCTTCTTCTGGTTTACCGAGAAACTCATCACAAGTTTTCGTTCTGTTCTCTTCCTCCCAAAACCAAAACCATCAGGATTTACTTTTTTTTTTAGTTTGATGCATGCAGTCCCACCCTGTTTTAACACACCAATAGTAACAAAGACAGAGAAGTACATTTCATTTCTTCTTCTACTGTTTTTGTTCACAAAGTGTTCAGTAAATGGAAATTGGAATTTTCAGTTATGGAAATCCTATTTATTGATAAGAGCAAACAGTTTGATAACATCCTTGCTCTATAAAGCAATAATTCAAATCCTCACTATTGAAAAGAAAGGTTTCTTTCCATATATATCGATACCCATATTTTTGTACATGTTATAAATACGTTCTCTTTTATCTTATAAATGGTATGTCCTCTGCTTGTTTAATGTGGTTTGAAGATTTGCTGAAGATTTTCATCCCTCTGCTGAATGGAAATTTCCTTTCCACAGACAGAAATCCCAAGCTTTGACACCAACCAAGAGAAAATGAGAGTTTTCCTTGGGTTTTGTTACTTTGTAAATCCCTAAATACTGAGCTGGGCTTTAATAAAAAAAAAAACAACTTTGAAATTGACTCTGAATAATTACTGGAGCTGAATTTGGGTGGTATGTACAAAAGTTTTTATTTATCCAGGTGTTCTATTTCATTGCACTAAAATAGAGCAAATCCCAAAGCTTCGGCAGAATGTATCACACACAACCATCAGTGAAAAAACTGTATGTTGTAGCCTTCATCATACAGGACTTTGTTCCACCCCCCACGTGTTTGGTCCTCTCTTTTCTCCACAGCCCGTTTCTACTGGGGAAGCCAAACGGTGCCACCAGTTTTGGGAGTCGGCAGAGATTCAAGGCAGCTAAGGTGAGACCACCGCACCCCCAGCATAGTTCTAGCCGTTGATTTGGAAACAGTGTAGGAATGTGTGCTTCGAATCACTGATTTGTTTCAATATAAAGTCAGCTTTTAGCAAATCACTGGCATTTCTCCGGACTGCATACAGATACAAACAGTACGAGGTTATGACTCCAAAGTGAGGTCCAAAAGGAAGTGCAGCACAATGAGCTAGGCGTTACCCCAAATGAATGTCGAACATTGCAGCTATGTAGGAGTGGCTAACCTGCAGCTCGTTTCTGTCTGCTGGTTTTATCTAGAAAGAACTTCCCCGAGATGAGGTATCTTCTCTCAAGTGTGCACTAAGTTATGAAATTACAGCACAATGTATGTCCTAGACACTTCTGATTTTTATAAACCTAGAACTCTGATGAATGCAAGATTTATACATCTGAAAATGGCAATACCATTTCTCTTGGATTCTCAAAGTGTAGGCTTGGATTAGTCTATAACTAGAAACTGCAGATAAAGAAAACTTTGGAGACCTCTGTGTGAGGTGAGACAAAAATAATCTACCTGTTTAGAAGTAAATTTTAAAGTCTTTATACACTAGAAAGTTTCAAAATCAATAAAAAATCCTGCTAATAAAATAAAACATATCTTTTAAGCACAGTTTACATTTTCAACATGCAGAATTTAGTAAAATGTTTTTATGTGTCAATGCTGTATCTTGTAACTCATAAAACCCATGAACGAGATTAAAACTTTCGTGTACTTCTTGGACATTTTCTCACGTAATCTCCATTTGCCACAGAAACAATTATTTCCTTGAGAGTAATAGCATTCCCTCCAGTGCAATGCTGCACTTATCCCCAGTCATCAAGGTGCCCAGTGGTCCCCTCAGGGTGATACTCGCCTTCAGATGAAATTAATCCTGAGATTCTTGGTATTAACAGAGGCTTCACAGAGGAAGGGTTATGAAAACCAGCTGTGGTTTTCTAAAATGCATCCTGTAAAACAAGCTAAAAATTGTTTGTATTGGTTTGCAAAGATGCCGTAAATCATTTATGTGGGTGGCTTTCAATGAGTCATCCCAGGGTAACGAAGAAAAGGGTTTGCATGACGCCACATCTTTTTCTATTTTGTTTTAGGTTCTTTTCTCAGTGTCTTACCCATGCACAGATACACATGCAATTAGGGCTGAAGAAGCCCGAGACAGATCAAAGTACAGTTTACAACTAATCCAAAAGCAAAAAAAAAACCCCAACATTCGAATACTTTAGATATAGTATGTATATACATTCATACATACATACATACATACTTGTATGTCTGTCTCGCAACTATTTGGTATAAGTATATGATGTAATGCACTGTATCACTAACCAATATTCCCATGATTCCCAGGTAAAATAAAAGACTAATGACTAAAGATTGAAGAATAATAATTTAAAGCAAAACAGCACTGAAAGGTATAATTAATTTACACTGAACTTACACAACAAAATGTTAAGGTTAAGACAGAATTTTGATAGAAACCTCGGAGAATCTCTAGGGCCAGGAAAGGGATAAAAATGTCTCCTCCACCTGCCTCCACTCAGCCTTCATACGGGATAGCCACAGCATAAGCCTTTAGTTGGGTATCACCTGTAGCTACTAGTGACACAAGCAGCAGACAGTGGCCATGACTGTTAATACCACAAACGACTGTCATTTCCGCAGCTGTTCCTTGGGGCCTTACAGGAGCATGCTGCTGGGAGAGTACTGGACACTACTGCTTGTTGGACAACACTAAGTGCTTTTTTGCCAACACTGCTAAATACCTTTTTTGCTTCCCGCTAGTGTTTTGAAAACTCTTCCCCGATGCTGTGTTGGCTGGGCAGCGATGCTTCTTCCCATATACTTTCGGCAGCTGCCTATGAAACAAGACATCAGTGATTACAAGAGTACTTCCATAGTATTTCCCTTTGCGCTTGTGACAGGTTATGGAAAAACCTCTGGCAAAGAGGGCATTCCTGTTGAGAGAGGAGATTATAGTGCTGGGCTCTGGCAGCTCTTGTGAGTTGTAACACATCCGCCGTTCCTGCAGGCCTGCAGCCCCTGTGACAGCAGGGTTTGAAGACCCTGGGCTTTCGTTCGCATTTCTGGGGGAGGCTGTTGCCTTTGCTGCTGGTAAACTGAGGCTCAGGAGGACTGAGGGAAGTCCAGGGTTGCACAGGATGCTTGTAGCAGATAAAGGCGTTGACCCTGAGTTTTGTTTATGCACAATCCTTTCAGTCACACCACATTTCTGATCTGATTATTGAGCTTAAAAATGGGGCTATATCAACAAGTAAGAAAAGTTATTATATAGCTTGTCCTCTCTGCTGTGCTGGCCATGAGAAACCTAACTGTGGTTTTCATCTAAGCACGCAGTCATGCGTAATGGCATAATTATGTGTGCAAAATGTATTTGTATGCAGACATGCACATTCGCGCAATCATATACACATTTTAAATATACACACACAAATAATTTATTAATTACACTCTAGAGTTAGAAAAAGACATTGTCAAATACTTTGCCAATCACAGTTGCATGATATGCCTGGAAACAGGGATAAGAGCAGACAACGCTGTTGCTTAGGAGAGCATGGCATTGCTGAGTAATTGCAGATTGGCTTCATCAGGGTTGGTGGATGTTGTGCATTTAGCAGCCTTGTTAGTGTCTCGTTCATCCTGCACTTGGTTGACTACTGCCTCATCTGAAAGTGAGACTAACATCTTAAAAGTTGCATTAATATTAATAACGTCTGAAAAAAATAGCTCTGCTTACAGTGTGACATCCCTGAATCCATTACAGCCATCTACTGCTTTGTCGTTACTTCCCTGCTCAGATGTTTTCCCAATTGTGTAGTTCAAGCTCTTCTTTATCACTGGCAACTGTATGCTCTCTACAGCACTGAGTCTCACAGGTCTTTTCTTAGGTTGTTACTATACTCTGTGCCTTTTAGCACGCGCAGCTTCCAGTCAAAACAGCAGAAAGGATGTCAAAGTAAGTGCAGGCTGGTACAGAAGCATTTTATAGAAAATTGCAACACTGCTTTACAGGAAATTCTTTCCTGTTTCAGAAATGTGAGAAAATAAGAAACTGGGATTGGTCTGAAGGGAAACATGAGTAACATGGAAAATATTTTACAGCTATATGCTGTTTTGAAGGCAGTATACATTTTTCATAATTAAAAAAGAAAGCAAGTTGAACTAACATTGAGCAGAACCAGAGATAAGTGAGCACCTGGAAATGGGACCACAGCACTCGGTGCAGCTTGGCGTGACATTTAGCTCAAAGCAGGTTGAAAAAACCCTCACCTTTTGCTTGTTTCACTGTGCGCTAAATGCATTGCTCCCACCTGGGTAACGGCAGCTATTTTGTAGCTGCAAAATAGCACAATAATATGAACCGTTGATTCGCCTGAGTGGCCAAGCAGCAGTGACAGGGCAAGAGCTTCTGCCATGCATTGCCTGGGGACATCCCTGCTTGCAGCAGCTCCTCTGCCTGCTCACGCTCCTCTGAAAAGAGAGGCGGTGTTAATGGAGCCGAAGTGTGGATAACTTCCTCTCAGCATGCACCGCTCTCTCTGGGGAGTAGTTCTTTCTATTTTAAGCCGTGCATTAGTTTCATGTTTGTCCTGAGGTGTGCAGTGGGGTAGCCCTGCATTGCAGCAAGACCTGTTTCCGTGCATGTTCAGGACCAGGTGTCAGCGCAGGAGTGCAGAGGGCTTGGTTTGCGGTGAAACTGCTTGGTAGAGCAACCCAGCACAATTTAAATGCAGCTGATGCGTAAATCATTATGAGAGGTAACAGAGTCCTGAGCCCATCACAAAACCCCCAATCTGTCATTTCTACCCAGAGGAATGTGCTGCTTCTCCGAGGCAGGCTGATGGAGCCAGCCAGTCCCGTCAGCCGAGGCAATGCTCTGCTCCCTCTGGGCAGTCACCATCCGAACGCCGCGTGTGGGTGTCCAGGTGCCCCTTGCCGTGCAACACAGGCTGCCCGGGCCTCCCAGCTGTGGGTGACGGAAACTCCGTCTTCACATACACAATGACTGTAGCAAACGTGGGTGGATGGCACATGTACAGGGGCTGTGGTATGAGATACACAGGAACTTAACAATTTGTATACCTCAACCCCAAATGTTGCAAAACCCAGAGTATTTCAAGTCACCATGGGGCAGCAGAGCAGTGACGTCTGAGGGGGAAGTACTCCGCCTGAGGAAATGCATTTGTTTGGTGTGGAACGACTTGCAATAATGCTGCCCAGGCCTACCGCACCGTGCCCAGGCTTGTCCTGCCAAAACCAAAACCAGCCTGGCCGCCCTGGCTCACGGCGGCGGTGTGCTCTGCCCCCCTCCCCAGCACCAGAGGCACACCCCTGTCCCATTTCCAAAACCCGAGGGCCCAGGCTACCTCCTGATTTCCAGGACAAGGGGAGGAAAAGCCCCCTGGAGGGGAGCGGGGCTGGACCACGGGCATCCATGTTGGGAGGTGGGTTGCACCCTCGCCCGTGCCTGCTGCTCCCCTCGTGCCTCTGCTGTGACTCACCGGCAGCGAGCGTGATGACAAATCTGTTCTGCTCTGCTCTCGTGAGGCTCCAGGCCAGCGGCACAGCGGCTTCGGGGTGGAGTAATAAGCTGAAGAATTAATGTGTAATTATTAAATGTGGCAAAAATAATGGCCTCGAGTGAGTCAATAAACACTCCCTGCCGTAAGACCCTGAAAACTCAGATGAGATTTTTGCAAACAGCATATGAACACAAGTGCCCACCTCCTACGCCAGGCACTGGGGAAAGGAAAATTCTCCTGCACTGCTCAGAATTTGGCATAACCAGAGGAAATGTGGTCATTTGCAGTTGCCAGGGACCCGCTTTAAACCTCACTGCAAGTAATGGCTTCCCACTGCCCCAAATGTGTTTTAGATCGAGTGCAAAGAACATTATTTCTGCAACAGTACTGCAACATCGAAGTGTGGTAACAGTACTTCACATGAGTCAGGTCCAGGTATCTGCATGTGTGAAAATCCCCTTTCCCCCTGTAGGGGAAAAATTGGAGGAAAGTGTTTAAATCAGGACACCAAAGCCCATTATCCTTTTAAACAAAGCTCCAGAAAGCTCTGCCAGCATTACATACTGCTGTCAGAAGATACTGGACCCTTTTTAATAGACGATTCCACCCAAACCTGCTCTCAGCAGGTTGCTGGCATGCTGACATTTGTGGTGAACAAACAGTTAAGTGCCAGTGTGCCGGTATCGGTGCCAGGCAGACATTTCCTCCACATCCTCTGCCTCTGCTGCCAAAGCACGTGGTTTGCAGCTAAAGGCAGGGGACATGGTTCACATGCCAAAGAGAGCTAATCCCCTGTCCCTGGGGAACCAGTACACCCCGGGGCGGGGAGGGGGGGGGGGGGGACGACACCTCTGCCTTCTGCCTCTGCTGCCAAAGCTTGCAGCTAAAGGCAGGGGACATGGTTCACATGCCAAAGAGAGCTAATCCCTGTCCCTGGGGGAACCAGTACACCCCGGGGCCGCTCACCGGGGGGGGCCCCCCCCCCCCCGGGGGGGGGAGGGGGGGGGGGAGAACTAAACACAGCCCACGAAGCTGGAAATGTGAAAGCACTTTCGCACAGAAGGGCTTGGAGAAATCCTGACAGTGGTCTGAGATGGGGAGCAGCGTTACCCTTTGCTTGGCCCAGCCCCACTCTTTCAGGACGATGGCATGTCTGGGGAGAAGTTTGTTTGTGCCCCGTTTCCAGGGTTTGCTGAAGTTGGTGTGTGGCTGCCAGTTGATTTTCTTCCCCCTGACCGCAGTCCTGCCGTTCTCCTCTGCTCCTCTCTCTCTGTGCTCTGGCCTGTTTACTGACGGCAGGGTTGCAGACCAGATCTTTAAGAGATGCACAAACCATGACTCACCCGCGGCGGCGCAGAGGCTATCGCAGTGCTGGGTTGTTAAACCCAAATCCTTCCTTTCCGTACTCCGACTCTGCTGGTGTGCTGGGTCCCTCTGCACAGACCTGTTGACGTGACTGCGCTTGTACTCCTTGTTTTTCTTCTTTGTCTTCCCAGAAATCTTGTACGGAAAGGTTCGCAAGAGTCATTTTGGGTCGGCTCTGAATTTCTAAGCATAGAGCACAGCATGTTTGGGGCAAGTTGGACACTGCTGCGCTTGCGCTGTTGGGGAGGGACCTCCCGCCCATCGGTGGGGCTGCGCTGCCTCCCGTCCCCTCCATCTCCCTGTCATGTGCACCAGGGCTCTGCAAACCACCTGAAAAGCCATCAGCTCCATCACATACCCAGGAGATCCCCACCTGAGGTACCAGGTTTTACACCCTTGACTTTCACAGTTGCAGCTGTCTGTTAAGACACTTGTAGACTTTGCCAAATAAACTTCACCACAGTGCTTTTCACCTCTTTTTGGACTGGTGGATGCTTAGAAATGTCCTACCAGCAGTGCAGGTTCTTTCAAGGCGACGCATACCTAGGTTAGTGTCTGCTGTACATAGGCTTGCTTCTCCGCATGCCGTAAGTCCTTCAGAAGTGGTCCGTGAAGTACCCTGGCTTCAGCCACTCCCACTGGGAATCAAAACAGTGTCAACTACACATCATTTATTAATTTGGTTAAATAATATTATTCAACATTTTTTTCTGATACTCTGATGACATCTGGGAGTCTCAAGCACCCCCCCCTCCCCCCATACTGAGAAATATTCAAAGATGTGGCAGAAAGACAGAATATGAGGAGTTTAAGCTGTAAGACCTAGACAGCCCTTGCTATTTCTTAAAATGGCTCCGAACATCAGTGGCATGATGGCCCTGGGTTTTCCTTGTCCCGTGGCACATTTGGCCCCAGCTCGCCACTCCTCCTCTTCAGGATGCCCCAGTCAGACGACAGGCTTTGATTTTTGCTGCCTCTTCTCTTGGGAACTCCCTTCGCCCGCCTCGGTCCGTGACTCATTTCCTCGTATGGCTCATGTCATCCTGTCTGCTGCTGGAGCTTACAGCTTGCTCTTCCCCTCTGCAGCAGCAAAACTTGTTACAAAAACAACTTGAAGCTATCACGTCGTTGGAAATCTTGCCTTTTGTTCTGCAGCATGCAGAGAGCCTTGTCTGTAGGGACCTTGGTGAGGCTTCGTATACAGTCTGATACGTAAGGAAAGGTGGGGAAAAAATCCAGTTATCTGCATATAGAGCCATGTTATATTCCTGTTGTGCAAACATGCAGAGAGGTGCCAGTGATAATAACTCAAAAAGTAAAGTAGCCTCAAACTTCGGTATCAAAATCTTAGTATAAATTAACATCTAAAGTGACAGAAACCTGTGGGTTGGCAGTGCCACTGATACCAGCAGAGTGTAAACATAACCTTAGGTAAAATATGCTCTAGTTGTTGTAGCTTTAGCTATCGTGCAGAGCATTCACGAGGTCAAGGATGGACTTTTGTAACAGCAACTTATCTTAGAATAACAACGACAAGGACTTGAGTAATTAAGGATGTATAGAATGCTTACAAAGCCTTTGGAAAAAATAACATCCGTAGTGGCGTCCTGAAGTTAACTACACCTTGCAATGAGTAGGGGGCACCTACCCAAACAACCACCGAGGACCACTCGGGACCCCTGCGCACGCTTAGTATAGTTTTGCAACATTAGCAATATGTAAATGTAGTAGATAAGAAGGGTCAATGTGACATATATGCCATACTAATGAATTATGCAAACTTGAGAGTATAAATATGCTAAGTTTTCTGTTTAACCTTACACTCAATTTGGGGAACTTCCCCCGAGTGTCCGATTCTGTGCACTATCGAATAAAGCAACGTCTCCTTCCTAAACCTAGTCTTTTCTCTGCATTTCGGGAGTTAGAGTAAAATGATAACACCACCTGCTGGGGTCCCCGTGGGGGAGAGTCACGCTTCCCAAAAGCGAGCTGGTGGGGAGATTGGGGTTCACATTTTCCTGTTCTGTGTGTGAGAGACCATTCCCTTGTACACGCATAGCACAGCAGAAATGCAGTCTATATTTTTCAAGATATGTGATCCTTTCTTTGCCAAAGAAACCAATCCTTTCTGGGATTGAAAACAAGAAAATTTTAGTTATCCTCCTGCCTTTCTTAGATTAATTTTCACCTGTCACTCAGATACAGCTTGTGTCATTATTTATATCAATTTTAGGACAGAAAGCAAAGAAAACTGAGTGGTAGAAATCTTAAAATTATGCAATCTCCATTTAGCATAACTAAACTCTGGGATTTGGCTTCCTACCACTATAGAGGAAAATAAGGACTTTTAGGGTGGATTTTTTTCAGTTTTTCATCTGTTTGAATAGCCCACTAGTGATGTGCCAATGATTTTTTGTGCTTCTGTCAAACATTATTAGACCTTGCCACATCCAAAGAGATGCGCTCAGGGATACTGCAGCTGGAATTGAAGGACTGCTGTCATCTTGGGCCTAATGCATGACGCAGCAGGATTGTGAAAGGGTACAGAAATGGAAGTCAGGCTGCAAAGTCAGTGTCCAGGCTGATCTCGGGTCGTGTGGCGAGAGACACATTTGGGAACTACCTGTCTCGTGGAATCGCAGTCCTTATAGCTGAGAAACAGCAAACTGCTGCTGACTCTGATCAGAGGCATCCTATTTTTTCACAGTCTTCAATTCAGTGTTAACAGGTAAGACATGGCACTGCAGCAGTGATGGTTCAGTGCTATAAATAAAACACCAGAGGTGTGGTCAGATGTGAGACTGAAGCAGTGTGAGCTGCCATACCGTGCTTCAGCGCGTGTGCGTTTGTGTAATTTTGTGCTGCCTGGGAGAATTAAAACTTTCCAATTGGAACATGGGGCACCTCACTTCTTTAGGACTCGTCCAGGTAAATTGATCAGACTTGCAGGGTGCCTTGGAGGTAAACAAACTGAATAAAATCTGACCAAAAGCAGAGGAGTGGTTCTCAAGGTTGAAAACTCCTTGGAGGGGATGTTTGTGCTAGCGTATTTATCTGCAGGGTTCCAACTTCAAGACTGATTGCAATTAAAATCTGATGCACAGAGAGAGGCCGTTCTCCCGGTATACATGAGAGGACACAGCTGAAATGCCAGTAATGCAGAGCCCGTTTCATTTTTTTTTAATGCATTTACTACTGATTAAAAACAGGAGCCGAACTGGCAGAAGAGAGATTAGGTCATGTTGGCAGAGACTGTTGGTTCATTCCTTATTTTCTCTTAAAACACTGAAACGTGTGCCATCTGGTGAGGCCATGGCTTTTGTTTGCTCTTTTTCCTTTTCCTTTTCCTTTTTCTTTTTCTTTTTCTTTTTCTTTTTCTTTTTCTTTTTCTTTTTCTTTTTCTTTTTCTTTTTCTTTTTCTTTTTCTTTTTCTTTTTCTTTTTCTTTTTCTTTTTCTTTTTCTTTTTCTTTTCCTTTTCCTTTTCCTTTTTCTTTTCCTTTTTCTTTTTCTTTTTCTTTTTTCTTTTTCTTT
>NW_008794160.1:224408-269101 GCF_000699145.1 Aptenodytes forsteri | reverse complement strand
CTTTTTCTTTTCCTTTTTCTTTTCCTTTTTCTTTTCCTTTTCCTTTTTTTTTAATCTTTTTCTCTTTTCTTTTTCTTTTTCTTTTCCTGTCTCTGTCTCTGTCCCTTTCTCTTTCCTTTTGGAGGCAGAGCAAACAGCTAGAAACTAATCCATGGCCAAGAGATTCCTATGTGCAGCTCTGTGTATGCACACCCTTCATCCCTAACGCAATGCTTTCAGTTTCTTTCTGAAGAAAGCCAAGAAAAGCATTTAGGCAGAAGTGCAGTCTGGAGTGAGGGAAACGCTGAGCCTGCCGAGCAGTTTTGGGGAGCAGGGCAGGGCTCTGGCTGGGGCCCAAGGAGACCCTCGCTGTGCTTCTGCTCTTGTGGTGCCCAGAAGATTTAGCAAGCTGGTGGGGAGAGGCTCTGCCCTTTCAGTGCCAGGTGCTGGCCAGGGAACAGGCTGGTTTGGATGACTGTGGGAGAAGAGCCCTCTGAAGACAATGTAGTTCAAAGAAGTGCTCGGTTCTTTCTCTCTTTGTGTAATAGCCCTGGAGGACTTCCATTAAAACCTGTATTTCCTTCAGAATGGCAGCTAAGACATATCAAAAGCTTGGCCTGGCTTCTGGAAGGAGGATGTCCTGGTCCCCCAATCCAAATAAAAGCGACCACTGGATCACCGGACAGACCTTTTCATACCTACCTGACTGTTCTCAGTTACCTCATTAGACATGTGGCATTATACACCCGGTCCTCTCTTGATCCTTTTTTTAAAATAATCACTGCTTCAAACTGTGGTTGAGTGATGGGGTCTGCTAATATCTGCCCCATGTAATCAATGAAGAGAAGACTTTGTGAATTATTATTATTAGCAGTGGACATTCTGTGTCAGGTTGAGCATCACAGCAGAGTGTGGTCTTTTCTAAAGAGCCTGTGCTTACACCATATCCCTAAAGGTAAAAAATATTATTAAAAGCCTAAAACTGAAAAAAGCTTATTTTCAATCCATTTAAAAATACATACAGATTATAGATTGGTTTAGATGTGTGAATTCCTAGACAGTATGGCAATAAGGAATGTTTTTTCAGCACCATGCCTTCTGATGTGATTTGCAGCCCATTTTGAGCATTTGCCCAAGGTGACCAGCAGCACTGGAAACCCTCTGACCACGTTGTCCTTCCTCTCTGTGTGCCTGGAAGACTTCTGGGGTTACATTCCCCAGGGCTCTTTGCAATGCAATAATCAGTTTCTCTGTCATTCTTTATCAATAGGTTGGGGGAAAACTGGCCACCCCCAGGACCTGCCCCCCAGGAAGGACTTCTGGGGAGAAGTAGTAGTTACAAGCTGTCCTGCAATGAAGGCATAGCCAAAGGATTTACAGAAGCAAACAAGCCAAAGAGATGGCTAGCTGAACTGTTAACTAGTGCAAGCCCAAACCAAGGAGCGACACAGAGCATCAGTGTTTTATTGTGATGCTTTGTCAAAAGCGGCAGACTGCTGTCCCCAAGCCTTGTCCCTGCCTGACCATTAGAGGAGTAGTGGCAGGGACTATCTACATGATGAGAATATAAGTTTGCAGTGGAAAAACCATCTAGAAAAATGCCTGTTTAGGGGGGGAAAAATCCTCTTGTCTTAGCTTAGTGTCAGACCTCCCTGGTTCTCCTGCTTTCTGCATTTTTGGGACTATTTCTGTTTGTTGGTACGCAGGGAAGCATCTACCCTGGGTCAGTTAATGCGCTGCCGTATGAGGCATGGAGACAGCAGGTTGGGGTGAAAACAAGCCTGGGGAAGCACGGGATGAGAGATGGGGGTGCATCAGCTCCCAGCTCCTCCAGTCTTGGGGAAACGGGCAGCCAGTGCAGGAGAGATGCAGCTGTAGCAACCCTCCTGCCCTAGACCCGGGCCCTGCTCCATGTGTACTGCTGGCAGCTCTGTGATTTCAGCTGCATGACCTTCCTACGGGTTACACGTGTATATTGGCACCCACCCAGCTGGTGTGAGCCTTGCAGCCTGCAGAAGCAGTGGGTCTGGGTGAGAAATGCGTGTTTTGCATCACTTGCCATCCTCCCCCTGCGTGCAGCAATGTGTCTGTCACCTGCCTGCTCTGTACTCACAGTTAATTCATTTCTAGTAAAATGAAAATTAAACACACATTACAAAAAATCTCGAGCGTGAAACAAATCTGTGTAGACTTTAATTTGACACATCATAAAGTTTTTCAGGCAAGACCAGGAAGACAGCATCTGATTAATCTAATATGCAAATATAAGCCTGTTAGCAATTCATGCTATCAAATATGAATAAGACAGTGACAAAGCTGAGGTTTATTCCTGGGTGATGTGAAGTAATCCATCTCAGTCTTTAAGAAATATTCAGGAAGGCACTGGATCCGCTGAAGAAAGACTTTGAGAGGGCTTTTCAGAGGGGAATCTCAGGGTTTACAAAGAGCGTATTTAAAGACAGCAGATCCTCACTCACAAAGGACCAGTAATGGAGCAAGAAAATAAATGTCTCTGCATGTAGGAGGAATCTTTGCTTCCAGCCTGAATGGAGGTGGATGCTCTAGGAGACCCAGGGTCCAAATAACTACTGGTTCAGAAAAAAAAGAGAGGAAAAAGAAAAAAAAGGATTGAAAAGCTGCTATGGGATCATAGCCTTTTCCATTGCATTTTGCTTCATGAGATGAAAAGATTTCCTGAAGTTTTACCTCTTTTTTATTGCTGATTGACGGATGTTAGTCTTGAAATCTTTCCCTTAAACAGTTTTGAATCCCCACTGCTATAATCTTGGTATCTTCATATTCCACCAATTTCTGACCCTCGCCTGCAGCAGAGTGGCAGTGGTCTCCCATTGCTGCACTTGGTCAGGGGGTTGAAATTCCTGCCAGGAACCCTGGGTCAATTCGTGCTGCTTCATGGGGGCACGAAGGGGGCTCCTCCTGTTCAACCCCGTAGCCAAAAGGGCTCGATGTGAGAGATTGGGGTGCCCGGGGAAGGAGCTGAGGCAGAGAGAGGAGGGGTAGCCCATAGGGCCCAATGGCAAAATACTGCATGGTTTTCAGTCCAGGTAACCCAGAGGGATTTTACTGACCTTCGCTAGGAGTAGGAAAAGTGGCATTTTCATTTGCCGTTCATTGGCACTGATGGTGTTTCACATTCAGCGATACTCCTGTCCCACACACGGGATGTGCCTGTTCTGTGCTGAAAAACTCTGTGTGAATGCCATGGCAGTTTTCATGGCACTCAAAATATTTAAGAACGCAATACTAAAAAAAAACAAACCCACAACAATCTTGAACATACGCATTGCTGAAGAGTCAGCAGCATACAAGGCTTGGACAGCCAGCATAGGGAAGGAGCAGGCTCTTCCCTGCCTTGTGACACGGAGGCTGTTCTCCTCTACTTGTAGCACAAATTCTGGTGTTTGCTGTGAGAAAGACCTCGTGGGCTCCCCTTGCAGGGATAACCTTTCTTCCTCCCTTTTTAACTAAGTTTGAAAGGCTAAGGGGTGCATGTGAAGGAATGAGAAAATGAACTACTCAGGTTTGATTTAATGAATTTTTTCCTAGGGCTCCCTCTGCGTGTGGAAATTTGCATTTGACAGCAAAAGCTGGGAGCCCTGGAGCTGGCAGCGGCTTTTCAAGGGGTCGGAGCTTCTCCTGCCCTTGTCCACACCACACAGGGTATCGCTGCAGCTCCGGCTCGCAGGCAGGGCAGGCTGCCGGCTGGCAGCCCTGCCAGAATTCATCTTTTCCTTTTTTCCCCCAAAGCGGCTCACCTTGTAGCCATGGCAACTCGCTGCCAGGGGCAGGCAGGCCCCGGAGCTGGCGCTGCCTGCGGCTTCCCACCCGTGGCGAGCCGCAGCATCCCCTCGTGGGCCGCAGCATCCCCTCGTGGGCTGCTCCCACACCCATGCGAGGGGCTGGAGGTGCTGGATGAGACACCCAATTAAATTGGAGCAGGGGAACGGGACCGTTCTCCTCGGAAGGGCCGCTATCAACATTTGGGATTGCTGCTGTCACAAACAGCCCCGTGCCACGGTGCAGATCCTCTCTGTCTCAGAAAATCTCCTGTTAAGATGTATATTCTGGGCTGAGAAAGGGATTTGATGCTGCTCCAGCAGCAAGCTTAAAGGCGTTAAAGGGATGGAGTCATGCAGCCTGGGATTTTGCTCCTAGACTTTTTGCAGTTGTTTGTTATTACAGACGTTTGTTATACCCTGCACTAGTCGTGTTGTCCTTTAAGACACCTTCTCATTATGGCAGCAACCTTCCTTAGTGAAAATTTCTTAATGCAGACTTCTTAATGAAAACCATTACTTAAGGTTTCCAATAGGTTTCTGTTCTTCATTCATATGGGCAGCCCAGACCCTTTCCTTTTGTTGCCTTGAGGAGTCCTCCTCCTGCGGGCCTGAGGAAACAGAGGACGTAAGAGAAAAGCAAATTACCACGCTTTCTTGATCCAGACAGCACCTTCTTAGGGCTGTGAGGGGAACTGGGGGTGGCTTCCTCCAGGAGGCCTGAGGTGATGGATGGAAATCACAGGGACATCCTGACCTGAGCCGGCGCGGGAGCAGCCTGCTGCAAAGCATGGCTCCATCCCTGCCACATACCTCCTGCAGTTCATCTCCTGCTACCCAAAAACATCACTGTAATCAGGAGCTGGCGCTCCAGAAGTCTCCGCATTGCTCCCTGGGGAGCCATTCCGGCTTTGCTGGAAGAGGCAACGCCGTGCCTGCAGAGCAACCATTTCCAAAAGCCAGCAAAAAGGCTGCGCAGGAGCCTCGGATCTGCATTGCTCATAGTCTGCAGTGCTGGTATTTCTGTGTGCCTGAGTACCCACCCCTGGGTTTCATACCAAGCTCTGTTTCTGCTGATGTGATATCCCTGAGAAAAGGCTATAATCTCCAGATTCACATGTTTGTTACGGCAGTAGAGAGGGGAAGGGGAGACTGGACTGGCTGAAAAAGAGATGACACTTGTAAAACAGATAGCAGTCCATAGGATGATATTGTATTGTTCCAGAGAGAGGAGTCTGTGGACAGATTATTGGTGCCACCATATAGAGCAGAAGAGGCTTGTGCCTTCTGCTTTGGCTCTGCTTGTATCTTGTTGAAGGTGGACAAATGAACTACCATGTGGCTGTGGCTGTAGTCACCGGAGGCGTGCAGTAGTGTAAAAACATGTTGTAACTATATCGCGCCAGGAAATTAAGTCTAGTCTCTACTTAGCGTAGAATAACTTCTTTTTTTAAATCATCAGCGATCTTGATCCTTTTCATATTTTATCAGTAATTTCCTTTACACCCCTAGACTTTCTGTGGCATTACTTCCATTTAGTGAGCATTAAGAGATATATCTGCTGACTGCTATGCAACAGCAAAGGGGAGAAATCATAACCACGTTTCCAGTGCGAATATATTGATTCTATTTCAAAGATCGGTGTTCAAAAATCAAATGAAAGCTGGCATTTTCCCTCAGAGGCATTTGAGCTCAGTGGGTACAAACACTATGCCAATCAACATTGGTCCTTAATATAAAAATGGAATTATCTCCTAAACTAAAACCTCACAAGATGCTTGTTTTGCCAATAGTTCAAAGTAATTCAAATGAGATAATTTCTCAGGCATTTTTTCTTGGTGAACAAAAGAGAAAACAGCTGCAGTGATGAACAGCCACGTACAGTGTCAATACTAGGTGGTACCAACACATCGCTGTACCACACAGGCTGTTCCCCCAGAGTGACTGTAACTCTGGCTATCATCACAGTTTTCCTCATTCCGCTTGTCAATGCACTGAAACTAAATTTGCATCTAATTTGCATGAAACAATTCATCACTGCATGCAGTGATGAAACCGATTCTTTCATTCTGGTTATTTTGTGGTTACACTGGAAGCGCCAATCTCACTGCAAGTGAGGCAGCCAGACTCCTGTGGACACGCAGCAGCCGCATTGGGTCCTGGTTATACGCCAACGTTTTCAATGTGTGTCCCTTTCTTGCAATCTATAATGGCATCTAATCTTTAATAGATGCTACAGGCTTTTATCGCAGCTATTCGGATGCTTTGAGGACAAGGAAGTGTTGGTATACATATGTAAGGACTTCTGAGCTCTTATTATATATTTGTTTGTATATTCTCCTGGAGAGGAGAACAGCCGAATGAGAGCAAGCCAGCCAGCGATAAGGAAGGTCAGATTCCAACATGAAAACTACTCCACTACGCAGCTGGTTCATAGCCCTTTCTAGCTCCTTACAAATGCAACCCAGCGGAGTAACACATGGAGCAAGGGTGACACTCTGTGATAATCTAGGAGAAGTACAGGGGCTTTTTTTGTTTTGGCTGTTACCTCCTCGTTGGTAAGGATCGTTACAAATCCACAATGGATGGACTTTGTTCACTGTGGTTTAGGGCCAGGCGAATGTCCTCCTCCCTGTGTTGTCCCACAAGCGGGGTCCGGTACCCGGTGTGCAATAAGCCAATCTTACGCACAGAGCTGAGATATTTGTTCAGCTGACGTTTGCGCAAAGATGGGTGCTAGGTGGTAATTGCACAAAGCTAGCACAACGCACAGAAGAACTACAGCATATTTATGTTGTTACATGATTAGCAAAAGCCCGCCTCGTGCCCCGGGGGGGGGGGGGCAAGTCTTTCCAGTCTTGAATTGAGTCGGTGGTGGCGATCTCCTCCTGCCGCCTTTACCTTTCCCCTAGTTACCGCAGTTTTTTGCTGACTTCTTGGTTTTTTGGCAATCATCTAGCCTCTTGACGCCTTCTAGGGCAGGACGTTCCCTTTCTATCAGTCTTCTAGTTCTTCTTCAAGGGCATAGTTGTTGTAAGGCATGCATTGTTTATACAAGGTAATCGGGCTAGAAAATGAGGACTACAGTCTAGGATAGGTATTAACCCAAATATATGGCTACACCAGTGTCCGTGACTACCCAGGGTCAGCACTTCAGCAGGAACAAGCTAAGTCCCACAAGCAAGTGAGAAGGCAACATGCTAACCAAAGCACAAGCTCTGTACGTTTTAGCAAGACTGCATGCTCTCTTAAGGAACAGAAAAAGCAATTTTAAAGTTTAAGACAAATTTTCCCAAGTAAAATCTAGTAAAACATGTTTCTCCATGATCCTGGGAGTGGAAGGTGGCTTATTCTCTACAAATTTGTGCCTTCTAGTTGATCCTTTCCTACTGACTTATAATAAGGTTTCAGCAGAAGGACACGCCTTGCTAGATATTAAAGGATGTATATGCTGAAGATACCACGGGATGCACCTGGAGAGGCTTCAGACTTTTAGATACCAAAATGCCCTTCTGAAGATCAAAAAAAAGTTGGGAGAGAAACTAAGCAGAGGGTCCTCTAGTGCCTAAGAAATCGCGAACTCTGAAAGAAGTTTTCTTTTCAAGTAATACCAGTTATAATGACACCTGCAAACAGCTAGACTTTATTCCTAGTATGGACAGTCTACATGGCCATCTGTCACTGCAACTGTTGTACTTCTTGTACAACTAGAAAAAAACCTCAAAACAGAGTTTCACATGATTCAAAGCTCTTCAGGAAAGTAGGCTAAAAACACGAGCTAGAATTTGCTTTGGGAAAATAATAGCCCAGAAACCAGATACATTTAGTAATGATTAGTGTCTTGGACAAGATTCAGCTGGTTTCCAGCGTTGCTTTGGGTATTGGCTGTCTTTTAGAGGAGGCTTAAACTGGCATTTTCGCCATACATGAACTCTTTGCATCTTTAAACATAGCAGGTCATAGAGCGCGGCTTCTGTGACGAAAGGTGTTGGTGTTACATCTGGAAATTCAGCAGCCCCCCTAATCCTGAGAGCACAGACCATGTCCCCGCCCTGCACCCCCCCTCCCCCGAAAACGGCCATGCTACTTCTCAGCATCCTTGCTGAGAAAAATGACCCTGAGCTGCTGCAGCTGGATGATGATGAAGTAGAGCTGCTGATCCCTCAGAGCAACCTGAGTCTGATCTCTGTCCTGGAGCTACAGCTGAATGATGCTGCCTGATTTCTATCATTCGCAGAAATACGGAGCTCTTTCTGACAGAAAAAAGTCATCAATATGTAGGAACTCCTTCCCTTGCATAAACTTAATTTTTGAGAGTTTTTGCTCAAATCAGGATGAGAAAGCTGGTATCAGTTCCCATCATGTCTTCCTCTGAAAAGCAGATGCTGTCCCAAATAACGTGACATTCATACTGACTGTATAAATAACTGCTGTGCCTTGACTCTGTATCAGCTTTGCGTTGTTAACGATTGCAGGTTTTATTGTGTGAAGCTTCATTGATCATTTGCATCTTACAGAAGCAACACATCTGGAGAGTAAAGGAATTTAGCCACTGGGTCTGCAAGTGATTTGCATTTTGCAGCAGGGACAGTAGCGCAGAATAAATTTTACCCTGAAATCCTTTCCTCAGGGCTCCCCACTGTTAATGGTACCTTCATCTCTTTCAGCACCAAATATTTTATTGAGCAATCCCAGCTGTTATTATGCTATATTTTCTTTCCTACTTCTCCTCCACTTTTATTATCTCCCATTATATATTACTATTTTGAGTGGCTGATGCCAAACTGTAAAAATTTTTCTTTATCCTGCCCTGGATCTTTGCAAATGCTCCAGACTGTTGTTGGAAATACACCTTAAACTATTCATGCTTTTTTATAGAAGATGTTATCCTGGAAGATTGAAGCTATTACCTCCCTGCTGTCATATCTTTGGAAAGACGATCATTTTGCTAAGTAGGAGCAAGAATAATCTGTTCTACTCACCAGTCTTTTTTAATCAGTGGGTATGTTCATGGCTTGTTAGCAGAGCGCTTGCTGCCTCTCTGCAAGCTGTCAGCCTGCCACGGTGGTTTCTTCCCCAGCCCTTTCCCTAAACCACTGTGGGAAAGCTGTTAATTAGAGTGACCGACTGTCCTGGAGGCTATGTGATGAACTTCTCTGCTGTGTGCAAGTCAAAGGATGTGGCTGTTTCACAGGGATTGTGGCAGCCTTGAATACAGCCAGGATGAACAGCTTTTCTGTTAAAAACGGGCTGTTGCATTTGCTTCCCTCCCGTTATACTGGCAGCCAAACATCTGAAAATAAATCAGATGGATCAGAGGAATTTCAGCAGCCAGCATGAATGGTCGACAATCTTGGGACAGCCCTAGTCATAGTCAAACCCTAAGGGCCGGGCTCATCCTAGCAGGAGCAGACACAGCGCTACCGAGTTTCAGTGGGGATCGCTTGCACCGTGGAGGGACTTGGAGAAGCCCAGTGTGCAGTTACGTGGGTTGTGGTCCTGCCATCTTTTGTGTAGGTGTGAGTGTAAGCACTGAGCAGTCCCACCTGCTACAGCTGTATCCAGCCCTGATAAAAATATAATGAAAATCGGTTTCTCCATGCTGAGGGTGACTTACCAAGCCCGGTTTGCTTCTTGCTAAGCCTGGTTCAAAAAGGGAGCCCTGTCCCAACTGAAGCCCGTGAAAGGTTTGCTTCTGAACTCACGGAGGCAGGATATTAACATCATCCTTCAGGCCACTGAGATATGCTTTCCAGCACTGCCTATCGCCTCTGCTGCTCTTCTGTTAATATGCCTTTTACCCCAACTTCATTTAAGGTTTGTTCCTCTCTCTGCAAAAAATGTTTCTGCCCAGTAATCCTATTTCATAATCCCTTCCATGCCTGTTTGATTTATATCGCCTCAGATCTCCCGTGATCTCTGCAAAGCAGCAGTCAGATGTCTGCCGGCTTGTCCAGCCCTACTCTCTGTTCTGTCAAGCTGCAAACATCTCAAAAGCATCTGTGTCCTTCCCTACCCTTTCCAGGCACGGTTCAGACAGAGCTACACAATCTTACAGAGTACGGCCAAATTGCACTTGTGCCATGAAAAGGATGCTCAGTGCTTACCGCTGGGTTGCAAACCTTGAGTAAAACTGGCTCTGTGAAATGCATAACACACATCCCATTGCCTTTAGGAGGACCCAACAGGAATCACTGCTGCATTTCTGCTCATGTTTTCTCAACGTTGCCTCTGAGGCATGGTACTGAAAGACAGTTTTTAGTGTTTTATAAAAATGTTTATAGAAAACTAGGTTACGAAAGTTCTTCTTTCACGTGAGATGGTTTATTCTCTGTACACTGTTTGCGAAGATACCGCTGCAGCATTTTGGAGAACCTAGCCAGAAGGGACTGAATTGTTTTACAGTCACTGATTTTCCCGATTTGTGCCTCAGCAGCGTAGACAAGCTGTCGGAGCTGTCTTTCCTTCCCGGACTGTCCCTGGAGTGGGAAGAGCAGCAGCCGAGGAGCTGTACGCCGGCTTTCTGGCCACAGCCCCGGCCCTTCTGTCCCAGCCTGGGGAAGAGGCTGCAAATCCTGCTCCTGGCTGCACCCGGGAGCATCGGTGTGCTGCCAACTGCAGTGGAAGGATTCCTGCCTCATTTGTATAATGGGTTAATTAGTGCTCTGTGTTTAAAATTGCTCCATTTCCGAGTCCATCAAAGTCTGTGAAAGCTTTGTCACGTGCTTTATGGGGATTAGGAGGAGGCATAATTTATGTAAGATAAGGAAAAACGAGACAGGAAAAGGAAGAAATTATTCCAGAATAGAAACAATTAGTACGACCAGTAAGAATTTATATACATATTTTTTTCCTATTTTAAGAATTTATATATGTCTTTTTGGGCCTCATTTTCTCTCCTAGCCCTACGCAGTGCCATGGCAGGACCCAGCTCCGTAACAGGATGCACTGGGCCTATTGCACAAAGGCTGGGGTAACCTGGAAGAGGTATAATCACCATTACCCTCTCGCAGGGCATGTGGATGCTGTCGGGAAACGTCTGGCAGGCGGCTGGACGGCTCTCTGACTTTGTTCTGCAGCAGCTTCAGCAGAAGAAGAGAGGAGGAGGAGCTCTGTTTGAAGGGACTCTCTAGGTGGTGGGGAGAGCATATCTCAATTTTTTTTTCCTGAGAAATAAGTGGAAATAAATAATTCAGCAAAAGAAAAATTATAGAGAGCTGAATTTGTCACCATTCCTCATACTTTCTGCTGGGACTGGATGGCAACCTGCTGTCTAAATGCACGAAGACATATTAAGAGTCCAAGCAAATGTATTTCTTGTCCAAACAGGGTTTCCTTACATGAAAATAACTGCAAGTGGAGTCAATAACATGTTACACTACCGAAGAGACCTCATGAAGTTATTGCATAAATGAGAACTGGTTAATTCAGTCTGAGCACATGCATGGCACTACCCTTGGCATGGCTGCAAGTACAGTGTCTGTGGGCAACCTAGGAGCCCCCATGCCTCCACTGGCAGTGCAGGCTCTGCAAGGCAGGGAACAAACAGAAGGGGCATAGGGGAAAGATCTGAGTAGCAAAGGGCCCATCTGAAGGCACTGAGAGCCCAGTATTTGTAAACACAGATAATTATTTGTTAGAGTCGAGTAACCAATGTCAGGAGGACCTCTATTAGTGTCAATATTCATGACGTGGATACTGGCCGTTCACTGTAAAAGCCATGCATGCAGCAGCTATGCACAGGCTGCTTGGTCTGTAGGCAGCACAGCTTCAGCAGGTTTTGTGGGAGCCACCCATGAAGACAAGAGAAGGTGCTGGGCGCTGATTACCTTTGGGGATCTCTTGCACCAAAGCCCAAGTCAACCCCCTTGCACCAATGGCTGAGAGTGTGGGCTATCAGGTTGCCTGGTTTTAAGCCAAAACATGAAAGTCTGAAGTTAATTTGTCTTTTCTAGCCCATCTATGACATTTCAGTAGAACAGAAGAACTTTGAAAAAGTACCCTGGCACCAATTCTTTTTTAAAAAATTGCTCTTGAGCAGGCAAATAACAGCAATGTCTGGGGTCAGACAGAAATGACCCATGTTCCCAGGTACCATCCTACTCCAGCATCTGATTATCACCTTTGCTATTCCTTTTTACGGCGAGGCTATATACTATGCAAACTATCCAGGACGTTTGTCATGACAGCAGATGCCCACTGACAAAAAGATAAGCATATCTAAATGCTTTCCAGGGACTTTCCTCTTTATTTTTTCCAGTTTTAAATTTTCCGGTTAATTTGCAGGTGGCCTTACAAGCCCATTTGTGCAGCCAGAGCTGCGGCTGTGCGTACCATACTTACACACGGACTACTTACAGCATGAAGAAGCAGAAACAGCGGGGAAACCTCTTGCTCTTGTCCAGAGCATGGGACTGCCCAGGCTTTATGGCTCCCTTCTTTCCTGGCTTTGTCGTGGCTGCCGAAATTGGTACCCTGCACTAAGCAGCATCTGCTGCAACGCTGGGTTGTGTGAGGTGGGACCCTGGGCTGATACCAGCTGCAGAGCTGGGAGAAGTGTATTAATCAGAACAAGAGATGCGGTAGTACATCAGTCATTCAACCCCCTTGACACGGGGTCGGTAACACAGGGATGATCTCAGAGAAAAGCAGCTTCCATTACCTTGAAAACCCTGAACTGCCGGTTTGAGGCATAATTCCTTGTTTGCAGAGATAATGTCAATGATTGGAATAATCATCGGCCTGATCCAGCTGGAAAAGTAAACACTTTATTTTCATGGCTAGAGCCGTGTTTGCTGAGCAGCAGCACCTGTGACACACTGGAAGATGAGCTCACACCCATGAAATATTTCTGTTCCCACTTCTATTGTCCTTTGCAACAGAAGCTCTCACCTTTGTTTTTACTATAAATCCCTTGTAGGAGAGAGATCATATGCAGTTCTGACTCAGACCATTAAGAGCATATTGAGAAATAACTTAGGTTTCCCAGAAGGCTAATTTACGTCAGCAAGCAAAAAGATAATCACAGTCATAAATCTTTGTCCGTGTCCATATCTCCTGATTGCTTTAAAAATATCAGGACAATACTTTCCATACCTTAACCAAATGCAGTAATTTAACTTGTTTTTCCTAACATCTGCAGTGCATGGTATTTATGCTGTTTTATAGCAGCCTCATTTCCAGCATGCTGGAATTAAACATGGTCTGTAAATTATGCATGACTTTTTAACATTCATGAATGCCATCATTTTACTTTATTGATCAGTTCTTTCCCATAATTGGCAACAACCCATGAGGAAATGAATGTTCTACATCAGGCAAATGGGAATTTTATTGATGTAATATTGGGAAAGCAATAGGCATGCTTAGCAATCTAAAATGTTACTAGCCTTTACATTTGTGTGGGAGCGGTATCGGTGTCCTCCTGCCTGCATTTTACCTGGGGTCTTCATGGCAGTTAAAAAAGCTGCTCTATTTAATATTTATAGGGAAGCTAGGGTATCCACCTAGCCCTCTATTGCCATTAATATTAATGAAGGTAACCATATACCTTCCTTTCATTCTATTAATATTAATGGCAATGAGCACATATGTCAACGCAGGCATTCTAAAGTTTTTCATTATACCTTTTTTCTTAGGACTGGCAGTCAACCTTTCCTGCTCCCACTCCCCTCAGTCTTCACTCCGCACACATACCAAGTGGGCACGCATGGCCAGCTGCAACACAAGGCTCTTCTGCTGAACCCCACACCCGAGGCACAGCAATTCCTTTCACTTTAGCATAAACAAACCTGCCGTGAATAATCTGGTTAATAAAGGCTGGGTACTGAAATACAGCATTTGCCCTCATGTCAGTTACAAAGCACAAGATGTAAGAGACATCAACAGCAACAAAAGTCGATGGCTAGAGAGGAGCCACAGCCATACCTCTGCCGTCCTTATGTTCACATCATGGGAGAAGAGAAACCAATCCCTTCTTATCAAGGGCAAACCCAGCCCTTAATAAGATAAAAACAATTTTGTATAAAAATGATTACTGGTTGGACATGATGGCACCAAACCCCTTATTGCTCCTAACAGTGAGGGCAGCCAGCCTTCCTGGTGGGCCCTGTAGCAGACATTTTTAGGTAGTCCCACAAGGCTCCCAAAGAACAGTTGTGATAGCAAAACAGCTCCCCGTGTCGATCGTGACCTCTCATGACTCCATTTGTGCATCTGTGGAGATACAGACTCATAGTTTGAGGGAAATTTAATTCTCTACATGCACCTCCTAAATCATGTAAATTTGTGATTTGCATTCATTTTATTCTGCTTTGGGAAAATGCCTGATTCTGTTGTATACTTTGATAAAAGTGATTAGTGCAAGAGAGTCTCTTCTGCATCAGTTATTGGGTGTACGTAATGAGATCAATTCGCTCATTTGATTTCCTGCTCATCAAGGAACTTTATGCTTGTTGAGTGTTACTGAATTTGCGTCCACCAGGAAAATGAAGAGCTTTAGATTTACTCTAATAAAATCTTGTACCAAGGTGAAATTAACCTGCAGAGAAAAATGAGTACTGCTCTAAAACGTGATATTAATTTGAAGTGTGCATATAGCAAAAAAGCTCCTTGTTAAAGCATAACTTGCCTTTTACTCTTCGTTTTTCTCCAGAGTGCACAGTAGAAGAAATAGAATGACCTCAGGGCTTTTTTTTGGGAACAGCTTCAAAATAGTTGAAAAAAAACTTAATTGTGCCCTCAGAAGGTCTTGAATGCTTTCACTTACACCCCATAAGAAGTACAAGTCTCAATAGTTTGTATTAAAATAATAAAAAGGTTACTCGGAAAAAAAACCCATTCTCCACAAATAATCCTAAAAGGAAAGTACAGGGTGCATCTAGTAGCCACGAAGGCAGAGAGAGCTGGTGTTATATATCAGATAGATGAAGCATTTCTACAAAGATCCTGGAAACCCACAATATAGCAGATTATAATCCTAGCAATAAAGTAAAGTGGCAAAGAAGAGTATGGTCTCTAACAGGTGCAAAAAACCTTTGTACTCTAACATATCTTAGCAAATAAAGTCTATAAACCAGAAACAGTGGAGGGCTACAAAGAAAACAAAGCGAAAATCCACTTTTGAATTTTGAAGTTTGCAAGCGGTTATTAGTACTCTCATTCGGCAACCTGTAACCGTGCTATGAATGTGTCCAGTCCCGGGCACGAGATCTCCCTCAGCAGCCTTGTTGTGAAAGCAATATTGACGGGGGGGCTTCTTTGGAAGTCAAATCAAATATAACTTTGGCTTACGAGAAAATGATTCTTTATTACACATCCTGTGAGAAAACTTATGTTTTGATCTTTGAATTTTTGGGTAGGCAGGGAATGCAGTGACCATCTAAATGAATTACCGACCATCCTCTTGGATATGGGGAATTAAAACAATTTGTTTTTTAAGAATACCCCTTTTTCAATAGGACTGACATTACCCAGCCACAGCATCAGAGTGCCCTCACCGTGTTGTACACTTTTTCCAATACGTTTGAACTTTATAATAACTTTGTGACTATGCAGAGCTCTTCATAAATATTTAATTCAAATTATTCTGCAGACAACAGCACCAGGGAAGAGTCAGAAAGTGACTCACTGTTTCTTAATCAGAGATGAGTGACTAGGCAGCTCTGGTGTCGCAGTGGGAAAGGGTTATTGGTGGTGATTAAATCATCTGAGGATGGATCCCATGTGAGCTTGTGGGTCTCACCCTGGCTCGAGCAGGTGGCTAGCCGTGCCGCGGCGGTGTGCATCGAGCGTCTGGTATCTGCCTGCTGCAGCTCTGGAGCAAACTGCACAATTAGTCTTGTTCTTTGCACGCAAGGCTTTGTGATTTTGAAAACTTTTGTTCCCCACAGCTGCAACCGAACCCCTCAGTTCTGGCATAGAAAAAGAGCAAGAAGACATGGGACTTCTTTGTAGTGTACCATTTTCATTAGATAAATGCACATAGATCAGAGCACCACAGGTTCAAGCTGTCTTCATAGTTAACGGCTGACTCTGCAAGGCACTTTGCCGTTGGTGCTCAAGCGCCAGACTGCCTACCTTCTGGGCACTTGGTTTCACAAGTGCAACCCACAGACTTAAACCAGACGGTGTGCTCATACCCCTTCAGGAAACAGAAATACATTTCATTTAAAAAATTTTGTGGGGTAGAAAAAAGTATTTCTTGTACCATCAGCTAGAGTATTTGTGAGAAAACATGCACAACTTGTATACTCTACACTAGCACAAATCACTTCAGCAGCAAAATAATGGTAAAAAGCAGTAAGACTAATTTATTTCAGCTTTCAAGAGCTTTAAGCATGATATCATGGGTGGAAATAAGAAATAAAAAGTGATCACACATTAAAATAATTGATTGCTCATTAAACACTTTGTGCAAGGTACAGCCATTCCTGTGTTGTTCTGGTACAATTTAATTGATTTCTGCTTATGCTCACATTTCTCTGGAATTTGTTTTCATTGATTTGGTGGCCTATAGTAAATTCATCATATTTGGTTAATTGCAGGAAGGTTTAAAAATAATTCCAAGCATTAGCTTTACCTTTTGAGCTTGGCCGATTAAATGAGAGCGGGTACAGTAACAGCTATGGAGGTCCTGCAGGAAAAATTGGTGAAAAGACATTTTCCTGAAATTTTCCAGGCAATTGTGCTTTTTTTGCTGCGCAGGCTCCTGTGCCTCCTGAAGTGTTACAGGAAAAGGAAATGTTTGTATTTTCAATGCATCCAAAATGGATAACGTTCTTCTGATTTTTGTGGCCGTTTCATCAAGGTTACATAGCAGTATATAGCAAGGTTATACAGCAATATGTAATGAGTCTTGGTGAAATTACAGCATCAAACTAAATAAGGATTTTAGCAGATATAGAACAAATGAAGGATTAATTTGCACATGAAGGATTAATCCACATTGAAGGGTTTGCACTTCTCTTTATGCACCATCTGAGTTGTTATGGTAGCCTGAAGACACACACTAGCTGTAAGTGTTAATGAGAGGGTCATGAAATATTAGTTACATGCATAAACCACAGTATCACATTTTTTGATATGTTTTGCAGGGGATATGGAAGAGTCTATTTCTGAAGGTACTCCCATTTTTCCTGGTTGACTGATACCTCATTGGCCCATTGGGGCTGTAAAAAAACCCCAAGACGGCATACAAGTGAGCCCACCTCAGCGGGAGCATTGTACACAGAAAATAAGAGGCTTCCTCTGTAAAGCGCTGGAGGATTTTCAGGTGGCGGGTGCCGCGGAGGTGCCCAGCTGCAGCGTTACCAGAAGTGCCCGGCGAAGTTGTTGGGGCTGGTGGGGTGCATTCGGTGCCCTGCGGCTCGCTGCCCGGTGCACCCTGCGCTCCCTCGGGACAGGCACGGGCTGTGCAACGCTCGGCTAACTTCATCAGCAGGGACGAAGGACCCGGCAGCAGAGACGTGCCAGAGCAACCTGCTGCTGGACACCAGCGGGTGGGGAGACCCTTCGCTCGGGCGAGGAGACGCCTGATCCGTCCACCTGAAGGCAGGAGCATCCCCGTGTTCAACACTTGCATCACGCCGAGCAGCACGCAGCAGACCCCCGGGAGATGGGTCAACTCTTCGGCACTGACCGTGGCTGGCTCTTGGTGCAGGTGCGGGACAAATGATCGTAGGACCAACAAGAAATGGAAACAACAGGGTATTTTAAATGGAATCGTGGAGGCTCATTTGGTGTGCAGTTCTGCACAATGAAAATACTTTTAATTTAAAATTAAAATGGGAACTAATTTTGAATTTAACCTTCAGTACTTTCTCTGAGGATTGATAGCATCCTGCAGGCTTGAAAGACCTGTGAAAGCAATTCATAACAATAACTGTCACCCAACAGCCATAACTTCCAGGGTAGTGTTGCAACTCAAAACGTGGCCTCTCCAAAAATAGAAATATATGGTTACTTTAGCAAGGTACACCTGACCATAGTTTCATTTATTTCCTGGGCTGTTGCTCAAACTTTTCCTTGAAGGCAGAATTTGATACAAGAGTATGTAAAGTAGAGAAAATCTTCATATGCAGGAATAGTAAGTGTCATGCAATGAGGATAAGTCAAGGAGACTGACGTAATGATGATTAGTCATTTTTCAGCTGTCCTTTGCATCGCCATTTTTCAATAAAATCTTTGTTGTGTTACAGAGTGGAAACTTTCACAAACTATGGAAAAAGATGGCTAAAACCATCTTAAAGTCATTTCCAAGAATGTTTAAAGAACAATTCACAAGACAGAGCATTGACTGGGGCTGGCTTGCTGCTGTCCCTGCAGCGGTGGCTGGTGTCCTGCAGCATTCCCTGACCTGCTGCCATTTGCAGACCCAAAATTTAAGTCAAAAAAAAATTTAAGTCAAAAAAAAAAAAAAAAAAAAAAAAAAAAAAAAAAAAAAAAAAAAAAAAAAAAAAAAAAAAAAAAAAAAAAAAAAAAAAAAAAAAAAAAAATCAGGGTTCTTGCTGACTTTAAAACGCATTGTAAGTGCAGCATTTCCCAAGCAGTTTCACAGACAGCTTAGCCTTTTCTGTATCTGGCTCAAGTGAACGTGGGCTGTGACCTTCTCACCCATGGGATGGGATGGGAGCCCTCATGCGGGCTTTGGTGACCTCTTCATGGGAGCACACCAATGCCATGTACATCCAAACGGACAAAGCCCTGTGTCCTGAGGAAACTCCACCTGTTACAGAAACCCTGGAGCAATCCAGGTGACCATGAGTACATCAGACGTGTCTACCCTTGGGGGAATTGTGTGTGCAAAGAAGTTACTGCAGCCGACGTGGGTGGAGCAGCTGATGCACCGTCGCTGCAGGTTGATGCCAGCTGGAGCTCAGATCCCTCCTTTACCTCTGTAGGACACAAACGTCAGCGTGCACACATGGGCAGCCAAAGAAAGAACAGATAAGGCCAGGCTACTTACACACATGAGCACAAGCCGGTCTCTGGGTGAGGTGGCTTCCTCCAGGCTGGGAGGCAGGTTGTGGACAACCAGACCTCAAAGGAGCTGTAGCTGGAAAGACCATCCAAGACGGTGGCAACTTTGGGGGCAGAGCAGTGTATAACCTTCTGACAGGCTGTGCCACTGCAAGGGATGACTGCTGACACCAGGACCAGGCAGGCAGAAACTTTGCGTCCTATTTGTAAAACTCCTGTCTGGCTCAGGAACGTGCAAACCCTGAGAAGGAGGCCGGTTTGGAGTGGTGACTTAGCTCCCGCGTGGCCTGAAGCCTGCAAGGGAAAGCGCTCCCAAAGCAGCCTGGTGACACCTCCCTGCCCGCCCGGGTGCCTGTGGCCTCGCTGCTGTCCAAGAGATGGAAATTACTTTTATTGTCCCTCAGTAAAGAGTGCTGCCTGTCTCTGCCTCACACACATTCAGGTTCCCAAAGCTCTGCAAGATCCGAAGCAAGAAAGATACAAAGTCAAGATACTGCTGTTTTATTCCCCAGGTGATGCCAAAGGGGGAGAAAAAGGCGTTATAAATAGCTGCAGGCAGAGGAGAAGGCTGTTGTGCTCAGTGCCAGTTTTATGATGCCGAGGTGAAGCTGGTATGAGTCACTCCTATAACTTACATGGGCATGACACAGACTTTTGACACTCAGTATTTTCTTTTTCACTTACCAAAAGTTATAATTACCCCTTGAAAGCTTGGATCCGCTTTCTTTTCCTACCATTTAGTCCCTTTATGTTTGGCACTTTGCCATTTTTCCAATGCGTGTAGTCCATCTGGGCACTTTTCTGGCCCTTATTGCTCTCGTAGCTGAGTGCTCACAGGATTTATAGATTTTGTTCAGTCCGTATCTCATATTGTCCTTGGCAATTAGAGACCCAGGGAGTCAATGCACCAGGTCACAGTCACACAGACACTGTATGGCACAACCAGCAGCAGGATCAGAGTAGGTGTATATTGTATTTTGGCTGCAGGATCAAGTCTATGCTTAAGCTCAACTTCCTTTTTAACCCAGACTGCTTGGAAAGACCTGTGATATTTAAGAGATCTCAAAAACATGGTGGAGGAGAAAAGCTGGGCTTATTTCACCCATAAAGCGGATCCCATCCTGTCCTTATGGCTTGCTAACTTTTCTAAGCAGAGTGTTGCATCTTAAAAATAGCACTGCCTAATTTTATTATAATGGCCGGTTCAAGCAAACCGAAGCGCAAACAAGGAAAAATATTTTTTGTTCTTCCTTTTTTTTTTTAACCTCATCCTTCTTTCTATACAAACCCTTACAAAAAAGATACTTGCTAGAGTATTTTTGCTTTATTTCTATGGCTGTACATGTATACCTGCGCATGTGCGCATGCACACATGCAAACATATGTATTTTTACAGTGGTACATAGCATCATCCCTTGCAGATGTATGGTGGACCACATTTGGCAGACGAGTCTTGGCAGTACACGAAGACTGGTAGGATGCGTAGGGAGCTAAAACTTGGGCTCCTCTTCCAGCAAAGCCGCTGTACCACACGGAGGCAGAGGTGTCCTGGGGAGGAGGACAGGAGCAGGAGGGATGTGGAACTGCATCTGAACGTGCACCACGGCTTTTTCCTCTCCCACCCCGTGCAGGCACAGCCCAGGTCTTCCGACCTGCTGCTGACACTTGCACCAACACACTCCTGTGTGCTGTGAGGCGACGTCCTCCCCATGGGAAGCCCACGGCACCGCCTGCTCCCAGCTCCGTTGTGTCTGTACAGCACTGAGCATCCTGGGGCTGCTACCGCCAGCTGCACAGAAACAAGAGACAGCAAATTTGGGGTGACAAGTAACACGAAGGCACTGGGAACAAAAACCTCTGGACATGTAACCCCCTGGTTTCAGCGGAGCAGCGTGCCACTGTATGAACTGGCCCGGGGAGGGTTTTACAGGCTTGGGACCATGAGCTGGGTTCTCATGCCCTTTGAGGACCCTTACATCCCTGTAAAAAATGCATTTCCCCCTTTTGTAAGTGTATTTACTTTACCAGAGAGGTGTTTACCTAGTGTCAAAGAGATGAAGATTTGAGCTTTCTGAACTCAGAATTACCTTCCTGCTACCTGCTTTGGGGGCAGAAAAGGTCCTGGCCCAGCCAGAGCACCCAGCTGCTACTTTTTTTCACAAGGAAATAGTAGAAAGAGGCAACTGAAGAGGACAGCAGTTTTTTACTGCACGAGGAAATACAGAATATTTCACTTACCTTGTCAGCCTTGAAGACTAAGCTTTCCAACAAGAAAATATCACTGGTCATGAGGCAGCGCTTGATTACCAACGAATTGCGTGTAGGTAGCCCATGCCTGGACTGTATATTGCTTTAAAACAATTGCTTGCCTCTCATTTTTTAAACGATTTTAGGAAGGGGCATTCTCCCCGAGAGAATCACATCCTGTGCACCGACCGACCAAGATTCGTTTCCTTCTGCTTGTGAGCCTGACTTCCCCCTGCGCTCAGGTGTGGACTGGGAGGACAGACACAGATAGGAGAGCCATTCCTTCCCAGCTGCTGGGGTGGGTTGTCCCACACCATAATTCAGCAGCAGCAGGGCGTCTCCGAAGACCCCATGGTTTTATTTTTCTGTGGGCGTGGGTGAGCAGAAAGAATGGGGAGTGCTGTTGGGTTTAGCAAGAAGCTGGTGAGTGCTGCGCTGTGTGTTATAGCTGCTCTGCAAAGAGGCCGAGCACGCTGTACAGCATCAGCTGATGCTTTTGCAGTCCAGGCAAAGATTACATTAATAAATGATGAAGAAGCAGATCTCAGGTGTCTCCTGGTGGGCAGAATCTGCAAGACGGACAGCTTGGGGGATGGGCTTTGGCAAATCAGTTCAATTTTCTCTGCCTCTTTATCCATGAATGATGGATAAAAAAAATACAGTTCTTTTGTAAAATGCCTTGTAGTATCCATTACCAGTAATACCTATTACTATAAAATGCTCTGTGAGAAGCATGGTGTATTGTTATCTGTGCTCCTTTTTTTACCTAGGACATTTGCAATAATTTTGCATTCCAAATAACTCTCCCTATTTTAAAGGACATTTACAAGCTTCTTTTTCTCATTCTCTGTAAAATTGTCCCTTTAAAATGCTTCTTTCCTACAACTCTGATACCGTACAACAGGGTATTAGACTGCTGTGTGCATCAAGGATACTATTGACATATTCAGCGGGATATTTTTAGCATAGTGGAAAAAATAAAATCTTGAGAAAGGTCAGTTCTTTCACTGTGCTAATTAAATTGCTGTGGAAGGAGATTATATCACGATGGTGACCAGCAAGCTTGCCAGAACATCACACGGCAGCCTGCAGCAGGTAGCCTTTGTGAGAGGGCTGGTGTGAGCGTGGCTGGCAGAGATGGACAAACACGCTGACAGATCGCCCGTGAGTCATTCAGCAGAAGATTTCTTTCTTTGATGTTTTCATTTCACAAAGCAGGGCAAGCAGACGGATCTCTTAAAAAGAGATCATTTTCATCCTCTTTTTATTACATTTCCTATTAACTAAGTGCAGCTTTGTATACGTGCTCTGTAGTAGCAGAACGTGCTGATAAACGGACACGTGTGGGGTGATGCCTGTTCATCACAGCCACCAGCGAGCCTGCACTTATGGACAGTGTGCTGCTAACACAGCTTTTGAAAAAAAGTAAGGATGCTCTGAATAAACAATGAGGCGGTAATTTCCCCCTCCGGTGTGATGGTGTCACACAGCCTGTGTGCGGTTCACAAGAGCTGACCGGATCCACACGTTTTCATCCTACAGCTTTTCTCAAGTTTACTCGGTGGTAGCACACCCAGCTTTCAAGCTGCTCATGACTTAACTTGTTATCTTCCCCCTGCCGCCCGTGTCGCTGCCTCCCGCACCTTACGTTGCCAGAATGGCTGGGAACAGGCTCGGGTTTGGGGTTTTCACCTTCCCTTATGTGGGGGCCCCGGCCGACGGCCAGCTGTTCCTCGGGAAGCGCCTGCAGCCGGAGAGCAAAGCAAGCAGCTCCGCAGCCGCCGCAGAGACTCATTTTTCTGAACATGTTCACTGATCTCCTGCAGAGCCCTGTGGTAGTTTAGCAAAGACCTTTGTGGCTAAAGATGATGTTGGTTGGTGACCAGTTAATGGCACAAGGGCTGTTCACCCGCCCAGCCAGGTGACTATCACTTTCCAACAAGTGTGAACACGTCTTCACGCTTCCGTAAGCAGATGGTGCAAGTTGCCTGGGATGTGCCTGTTCAGTGGGGGCATCCATCCTCCGGGGTGGAACTGCCACCGTCTTTCAAGACACGGATTTTAATGAATATCTGCACAAAGTGTTTTAACTCTAAACTGAATTACTGCTTTAAATACAGCAATTAAGAAGATGAAGGGGGGGAGGGTAGTCCGCATATCGTGTTAAGTGTCATATGCTTCACCAGAGTTCCCGGGGTGGGTGTGAGGAATCCAGGAGCAAATGGGTCTGTAGGAAAAGATCAAGAGAGTCAAACCCAGGTGCTACAGTCATGGACCCAGCAAAGGGGGTTATGGATGGGGATCCCAAAGGGATTGACTGGGACTTCATTTGGGAAGATTAGATTTAGGCTTGTAAATTACTTATGAAATCCTTGAACATATTATATTTAAATTCAAATTAATTGCCCCAATCTGCTGTTGGTTTTCAGAGTTGCTGACAGTGCATCTTCACCCTCCTGGACACAGACATGAAGGAGGCTTCTGAAGGAAATGTCTATGGGTGAGCTTTCGCCCCGCAAACTGGGGAGCATCGCTCCCAGCGTCACGCTGGTGGGCTCTGTCCCCTCTAGACATCCTCTCACAGACTTTTTGGGTTGGATGTGCAGAATCGCAGCCCAGCATTTCTGAGAACGTTTCACAGCAGCAATAATTACATGGTGAAATGCAGACTAACAAGCTGCATCTACTCAGTATTAAGGATTAATGATCTGAGCTTTAGTCTTTGCTTCCCTGCAGGGCAGCAAATTTCACCAAAACCATGCTTCAATAAATGCAAAAAGTATGATACACAGTCTATGCAGAGTGTATGTATAGAAATAAGGTTCTTATCCTTCTTCCCCTTTATCTGAGTCTGGACTGAATGCTCTGTAGCTTCACTCGCCTGAGGCAAAACAAAGATGCAGACTTGCCATCACCTGTGATACAAACCCTGCTCTGCTCTCCCCAGCGGTGTTTATCCCCATTTCTGTGCCACCTTCACCAGCTCTTTCCCACCATCCTTCGTATGTTTTTCACATGGGTGAGACGATGCTTCCCGGACGCTGTGAGCCACACCACACGAAGGACTCGCAACCTAACTCTTTTCTTTTGAATCCCCTCTGTTGTGCCACTTTTTACAGCAAAGAGGTGATGCTTCATGCACCCTTGGTTCTGATCAGCTGTCTCTGCCTGGACCTTCCCTCTGAACCATAACACACTGGGATACCCTGTCTGCTTGCTCTTTCGATCTCGTTGGCACCCATCTCCTGTCTGCCTGCTGGCGGTGGGCTCCTCTTGAGCTCCTTGGTGCCAGCTGGATGGGCGGCAGAAGGCAACAAGCTCAAATGGCAGACGCAGGCAGGGACTTGGCTGGCCAGTCTGCTTCAGTCCAGCTTGGTTTATCTTCACATCCAGGTTTTGAGCCTTCTCCAAAGCTACACGCAGGTGCAATGGCACAGAAGGGAAAATGCGGTTTATCAGAGTATGTGGAACATGGGTTAGTATGAGAACAGAGCTGCCATCCCTGTGGAGTTTCTGATAAACCCACCTCTGCCACGTCACACCTCTGGTAGGCAACGTGTGTGTAGAGGCTGGTTCAGGTCATCATCACCACGAACCAGAGGGGAAAGAGATTCAGCCCCTCGTTCAGTTTGATTTCAATTTAAAAAGACTACCCACTTCAAAGCAAGCCTCAATCTCTGTTTGGGGTCACTTGTGTCGGACGCTTACCGGAGACAGCAAATCTGCAGGCGCTCCTGCAAGCCCGCGAGCTCATAAAACACTTCAAAGCACAGTGCGAGCTCTAACCATAAATGCAACTGAACCTTTCAGGTAGGGTTATCCTGGCTATTTTTGGTGAAAGCTACTTGAAAACACTGCTTTTTCTTACCTTCCTTTCCTAGACACTGCATGGAGTTTTTTATTTGCATGACCATGGACCTGAAGTACACCAACGGGGTGTTTGTACTGGCATCCAACCAGCCCAGCTTACCTGTACCAGCTCCGTAGGAAATGGTACACACACTCAGACCCCCAGGACAGATCCAAGTTAATCATCTGGAGCCTGTTAGAGCAGAAAAAAAAGGGTGGGAGAAAGGAAAAAGCGGTATTTCTGAATGCAGAGAGACCTGGGTCGTACAGGTAGGATGCACCAGAGCTGCCTTGGACTCCAGATTTTGGAGTCCCATTGAGCACCTAAAGGAGAAGTGGATCCCTCCTCTCCTGGAGTGCAAACCTTTTTGTCAGGCTCACTCCCCAGCTAGGATATCTGTATTCTGGAAATACGCTAAAGGTTTCTTATTATGTCGTTTCTGTGGCTGTTTGTGTGAGTAAATCTTGTAGTCAGGCAATGCGTGAATAGTTTGGCACATATAATTTACTCAATGTATTCACATGCGGTGTCCTGAATACTAAGCACCATGCTCTCATCAATGAAAGGGCTGATTTTAAATGTTGGGTTTTTTCTTTTTCTTGGCAGTTGCGGTTATATGTAAATCTTGCACTTGCGTGTATGGTTTAAATAATGCTCTGTTTATAGTTTGGCACATATAATTTACTCAATGTATTCACATGCGGTGTCCTGAATACTAAGCACCATGCTCTCATCAATGAAAGGGCTGATTTTAAATGTTGGGTTTTTTCTTTTTCTTGGCAGTTGCGGTTATATGTAAATCTTGCACTTGCGTGTATGTTTTAAATAAACTGCTCTGTTTTTTTTTAAAAAGAAATAATCTAGCCAGACTTGCAATGAGACAACTGGCCAGGCGAGCCAGACTCCAAGGGGAAATATGGGAGGAAGAGAAAAGGCAGCTCTGGACTGAGATGGATGTGTAATCTCTTGCCTAAAGGCTCGAAGAAGTGTGCTCTGTCCCACCAGCCCTTGGAGCCAGAACATTCAGGCTTTTTTCAGCTCCTGGAAGACAGTGCTGAATCTCCATCACTCACATCCAATTCTGTTAGCCATTATCAGTGGCATTGCCATTAGCATAAGAGTGCCCAGGGCTCCTTTCGTTTGTGCCACTGTAAATCAGAAGCAAATCCACAGAATGAACGGAGAGTTAGAAAAGAGTACAAGAACCAAGCTAACACACTTTTTATGAGAGCCTTGATCTTTATGTTAGCTTACTCTCTCTCTCTAATTTCATTCTGGGATCATTCCCCTTGGATTTATACCGTGGCACCGTGTGCCCTTGGCTCAGCCCCCTCCGAGGATGCAGCCTGACACCCCTGCTCGGGGAAGGCTCTCGCTGTGGGTACCCGCAGCTCTGCTGGATGAAGCCCACGGGCAAACCTTTTGCCCCGTAGATGTCCGAGGCGCGATCTCCCAGTGACTTCAGAAAGGCTCCACTCCCACGGCCGTGTCTGGCGACATTTCTGCTCCCCGTCCCTGGGGAACAGCTAGAAACGTGTTTGCATCCACGCTGAGAAATGGAGGGTGTTTAGGCCGTGTCTGGCGACATTTCTGCTCCCCGTCCCTGGGGAACAGCTAGAATGCATCCTGCATCCACGCTGAGAAATGGAGGGTGTTTAGTATGCAGAAAGCTTCCCTTTTTCCCTTCCCTTTTTTTTTTTCCCTTTGTTTTTTTGCATTCTTCTTGCCCTTTTGCAGTTTTCTGGAGCCTCACCCTTCCTTCTTTTTTTTTTTTTTTTTTTTTAATTAGAGAGCCGGGGAGCACTGTAACACTGAGCAGCTATTATGCCACAGCCTGTCAGCTCTAGTGCTGGCAGGTGGGTGTCTGAGGGTTGTGTCTTGGGTTTGCTGATAGCAACCTCGCACAAAGAATATCTCCCACCTTCATCAGACCCTCTGAACCAGCCTGCCGGCTCGGGAGACGGGGAACAAGGCTCAAGCCGTGACTGCAAGCCTCCAGCTCCTGCTGGGGAGCAAGGAGGATGGGAATCAAACCCTGGGGCTGATTTCTAACTGGGAAGACAATGAGACGTTTGAAACAAGATAGCTGCAATTAGGATGACAGGCACTACAGAGATCAAGAGAAATGCTTCTTCATAAGAACAAGCTGGTGCTTCTCTCAAGGGGAGCGTGCGGGGAGGGAAGCGGGGGGAAGAAGGTAGCCTGCTTGAAATGGACTAGCTGTATCAATTAGGCAGAAAACTCAATACACAGACAGAAATCTTCTCCTCCTTCGAGCTCGCAACTGATTTCAACAGAATCAGGGCTCACTGAAAAAATAAATTAATATTATTAATCTAGCACCTTGCTTAGCAACAAACAACTGTTATTTTTCTCTTACCTTCATGTTGGGAACATAATTTTTAACTGCCTTTATAATTTTCAAAGATTCATGGATGAGCATGGGGCCACTGCAACATTTGAGAATGATGAGACGATATTTACGAATCCAGCAGTGGAAGTTAATGGTGTGCCAGGCGGCTGCTCTCCCAGGCCAGCGGTCCCAGCAGGGCTGCTCACGGGGCGGTGGAGGTGCTGGCGGTGACCCCACGTCATGCGGATGGTTGCCATCCCTGGCTTGCTTCCTTCACCCGCGCCTTTCCTCTCAAAGAGTGGTCAACCAGCTTGGAAACGAGAAGGGCTCAGAGGTGCTGCTCACCCAGTGCTCACACCTAGGAACCGGGGAGGAGGAGAAGTGTTAACTATTTAGTCATGGCAGATGACAACTGAGATCAGGGCTGTTACCAAAATTTCTGGTAAATAAACTCTTCCCAAAATGAGTGATAGAAGGTGTCCTCCACTAGCGCAAAGCTCCTATCAGAAATCTCACTTCGCCTTCCTTATTTCCTTCAGTGGTAATTTTAGTCTTCCATATTTAACACGGTCTGCAGGTTGCTGACATCTATAATTTTCCGATGCCACTTCAGTCATAACACAGCTCGGATGTGACCTGTTCATCCACAGGAAGCTGGAGATGAAATTTCAAGCATTTGAAGAATACTGCTTCAGCATATGCCGAATGCAGAGCAGCTGACATTTCCCTAAAAGTTACTTACAAGCAGCACTAATTATCTTATTTTTCTGAAATTTTATGAGTGGCGTCAATGCTTAAAAAAAATCAAGCCAATCTGGAGAAGAAGGTTTTGCTGGAAATGTCGAGCAGAGCTTAGAGCTGTAGATGTTAAGGTCACAGGAAAAGGGAGCACAGAAGCTGAATTCCTTCTGACAGCCTTCCTGGTGCAGCAATGCTGAGAGTATCGTAGGAAAGCAGAGGTTTCCATCTCTAAAAATAAATTCAAACAAGAGCATCGTGAGAGCATCTTATTAGCACAGTGCAGCAGCAGCTGTGGCACTTTCCTTGATCTCCCGAAAGCTCCAACTGGAAGGATTCAGGCCACTGCCTTTTGTATATTGTTTAAACTGAAACCCTCAAAACAAGCAGCCAAGTGTTTTGACATGAAAAACTTGCCTTCAGGGCTTCTGCTTTTTCACATGCAATTTTGTTTTTCTTCCTTCCTACTTGTGCCTTGTTCTCCAGCCCTTACTAATACAGCAGCATTGAGTCTTCTAACAGACAAGGAGCCAGAGAGCAGTCTTGATTCTCATCCATTTCACACGCTCCCCAAAGCCTGCCGGCACCCTTGCTGCTGTGTCCCCAGCGGACGGGGAAGGGGGTTTCTGTCCTCTCCTTGGGGTGCAGCCTCACCCACATGGGCAGCGCCTGGGGCCACCCGAGGAAAAAATGGGCAGGATTGCTGTCGAAGTGACACAGCCATGAATTTTCCCATTTTTAGATGACTGCTTTCCTTTTTTTAAGAGACGTACACATTTGGAGTGGTAAATCAAATCCAGTGTCACTTATTCCCCAAAAGGATGCCGACATGATTATAGACAGAGATGGGACTTGACATATCTATAGTATTTTATCTCCTGCCCTCAATAAAGGTTAAAGAATATTTTTAAGGAATCACACAAATTAGGATGCAGATGTACTTAAAAAATAATCAAAACTGGATTTATGTTCAGCAAATGAACCCCCATATTCATACCCTACGTATGTATGTGTTCCCCAGGGCTCAGTTTTGGGGCCGGTCTTGTTCAGTATCTTTACCAATGATCTGGATGAGGGGATCGAGTGCACCCTCAGTCAGTTTGCAGACGACACCAAGTTGGGCGGGAGTGTTGACCTGCTCGAGGGTAGGAAGGCTCTGCAGAGGGACCTGGACAGGCTGGATCGATGGGCCCAGGCCAACTGTATGAGGTTCAACAAGGCCAAGTGCCGGGTCCTGCACTTCGGCCACAACAACCCCATGCAGCGCTACAGGCTTGGGGAAGAGTGACTGGAAAGCTGCCCAGCAGAGAAGGACCTGGGGGTGCTGGTCGACAGCCGGCTGAACATGAGCCGGCAGTGTGCCCAGGTGGCCAAGAAGGCCAATGGCATCCTGGCCTGTATCAGAAATGGTGTGGCCAGCAGGAGCAGGGGAGTGATCGTGCCCCTGTACTCGGCACTGGTGAGGCCGCACCTCGAACACTGTGTTCAGTTTTGGGCCCCTCACTACAAGAAGGATGTCGAGGTGCTGGAGCGTGTCCAGAGAAGGGCAACGAGGCTGGTGAGGGGTCTGGAGAACAAGTCTGATGAGGAGCGGCTGAGGGAACTGGGGTTGTTTAGCCTGGAGAAAAGGAGGCTGAGGGGAGACCTCATCGCTCTCTCCAACTCCCTGAAAGGAGGTTGTAGCGAGGTGGGGTCGGTCTCTTCTCCCAAGTAACAAGCGATAGGACGAGAGGAAATGGCCTCAAGTTGCGCCAGGGGAGGTTTAGATTGGACGTGAGGAAAAATGTCTTCACTGAAAGAGTTGTCAAGCATTGGAAGAGGCTGCCCAGGGAAGTGGTGGAGTCCCCATCCCTGGAAGTATTTAAAAGACGTGTAGATGAGGCACTTAGGGACATGGTTTAGTGGACATGGTGGTGTTGGGTTGACGGTTGGACTCGATGATCTTAGAGGTCTTTTCCAACCTCAATGATTCTATGATTCTATGATTCTATGTCACCAACCAGGTAGCGTCTGTGATTCCCGTGTACATCTGTTCACTGCGGCAGAGGGAAGAGGGTGTTTTAGTGACCTGGGTGATCGTGGTTGTCTCAAGCGTGAGCTGACTCAGGTCTCTGACTCGCTGTCCCTTGGCAAGGAGCTGTAGCAGTCAGCTATATTAACAGCCGTACGTGTTATCATCCCCCTCCTCTGCCACTTTGCCTGCACAGGCAGCGGGGGGAACTTACAAATGCTCCTGGCCCACATAAATATAAAGTCTGGCATTGCCTTCAGACAGAGTCTTACCAGGAGTTTGGATCTGAGGCGTTCAGCTTTGCCCTGAAGCGAGGCGGGAATGCATATTCCCCAGTGCCGGGAGAGAGAACCTCCACCACGGGGCTGGGGCAGGCGGCTAGCCGAGCCACGATGCCTACCACCGCGGCGGCAAGGTTTGCAAGGTCCCCGTCCATTTTATGCTGCAGACATGGTGTAATAAGAACAAATTCAAGTTATATATAAGCTTTCTGTATATCATAACGAATTTTGTGCCTTTCTGCAAATTAAATTGTCTCTTAACACTTTCAGTAGGTACTAAGTAGAACTTATTTGTCTCTTAACACTTTCAGTAGGTACTAATGCTTTTTTTGCGCAAAGTAGAACTTACTGCTGCTGCTTTGTGGACATACGTTCACTTTTGTTTGGCATCAGCAAAGTGCACTGTAGAGAATGGGATTTAAAAGCTCTGAACAATGGTGATTGTTGTTTCTCAGTAAATATCTTATACACCTTCTCCTCCCTTTGGAGGGCAAAGATAAGTTGCTCCAAGAAGAAAAATTAAGAACATTCTAAGCAAGCTATTTCAGTGCTTGAAAATGGACTTTCAATGGATAAGAGGAATGAAAACTACTCTGGATTTTTTGTTAACTTACTGTCTGGATAAAGCACTGGCCTGGCACTTGGGATGCCTAGATTTTGCCTGCCTTGCTGCATGGTCCCTGGTACGCCACTGCACCTCCCTGTTCCTCCAGTTTCCCTCTGCATAAAAAAGAAACGACAATTCTGTTCCTCATTGTAAAGTGTAAGCTGATGAATCATGCTGTATTAGTGCTAGATCTGTTAACTTACTCCCAAAGGAAATTATGTGAGAGCATCAGAGTACATATTAAAAAAAAATTGGGATTTCTTCTCATGATTTTCTTTGCATCTGTAAAATCAGAACACATGTCATTATTTTCTTCAGCTGAAACAGATCTATGATTTTTGGCTTTCTTTCCAAACTAAGAGCTGACAAACTGGTGTTAGAAATGGTGGTGGAACCTTGGGTCTGAATAGATTTGGGGCTTTTTGGGGTGTTTTTCCTTTTAACTTGCACACTAGTGTGAGACTTCTGCGTGGCAGCTTTGTGTTTTACTGTGCTTAGTCCCCTTTCATTGTTTTCACAAGCCAAAAGGAGAGGTAGAAATGGAGATTGACAACCTCTCCCACCCCTGCCTTCCAAAGACCATCACCTGCCCTGGATCTGCAGCTGAGCGGGGCACGGTACCAACCTCTGCAACCACGGTGTGGGCATGCGAGCGCCTGACGAGCCTGGCACAGATAAATGAGATCCGACGCTGCCTGTCTGGAAACATTTATTACTCTGGGAACAGGATGGATTTTCGTTGCAGGAAGCAACCTGATAACATATCAAGATACTGATTCAAAATATCTTAAATTTCATCAGTAAAGGGAAGGGAAGGGAAGGGAAGGGAAGGGAAGGGAAGGGAAGGGAAGGGAAGGGAAGGGAAGGGAAGAAGCAGTACACAGACCGAGGAGCAGCCACACAAGTGCCCCAAAATCCCCCCAGAAGGGGAACTGGGCGCCAGAAGGGCAGCAAGGCTGGGGAATTGCAGCAGAGACCATCTCCGACCTGCTAAAGCAGCAGCATGGAGAATCCCACAGAGCTCATTAGAAAAATATCAGGTGGCTGACATGCTGCTCGATTGCTTGAATGTCTCTGGCACTTTACCCTGCTGCTGGAGAAATCCAGGGCTGTTTCCTTCTCTTTTTTTTTTTTCCTTTTTTTTTTTAGCTCAGAGAAAGGTGCCAGCCCAGGAACCCCTGCTCAGGGAAATGGCTTTAGAGCTGTCTTCTCTCTCTCGTCTGCCTTTTGTTTTGGAGTTTTCTCCAAGAACTGTTTATTCTGGGAAGTGCAATAATAAAATGGATGACACGGTCACTTTGAATTCAGCAGCATCTTTTAACCACCCCCTCTTGTCTCTGAAGTCAGTTGGGTAGGTGATACACGCACTGCAATAGTGCAAACAAACATCTGCTTCAGTGGGTGTGCGCTTACTCACTCCAACATGCTCTTGAATCTAATTGGGAATTTCCAGGCATACATTGCTCACGCTCTTTCCAAAATAACTTTTATAAGTATAAAGTGTATGAATTAATCATCCTTTTAATCCAGCAAAAGCTGTGCTATATCTGCTCAATCATGAGATATTTATTTCTGTCCTGGGTATTCAGAATGGAATATTTTTGTATTTTCTTTTTTTCACAAGTGCCAAGAGGAATTTCCAGCTTCAAGGAGTGAAGCAGTTGATTTTTGCACAGATTGGCAGTCAGCAGCGCAGAGAAGATTTAGCAGAATGGTTGTCCTAGGGGCAGGGTAGACCGGGGCACTTTCTGTTTGGCTGGGTTAGTCCAAAGCTTCACACAACATCGAAGCATACAAGTACAATAGCACAAGTGTCCTGCAGCTCAGTGTTTGGATGTGTGTGCCAGATAGTCAGGACCATTACTCCATCGTGACTCCTTCTTGGCGTGGCTGAGGGTGAGCAGTACGGCCATGCAGGCACCAGCCCAGGTGCTGGGATGCCCTTGACCGTTCTGGTCGTGCTGTTGGCCGTGCTGGGATGAATTTCGGCATGCCGTTTAAGACAGGTCTACAGCGCAGAGTGCAGTGCAGAGAGCCATAGGTAAGGATGACCCAGGCAGGTGCACGTGGCACAGCCAGTGCCATCTGAACGTCCCTGTCCGTAGCCATAAGCAGCTGGCGCACGCCTTCCCAACAGGGTTTCTGAGCACTGGGTGAATGTGCCTGTTTGGTTCCTGTTCCTGAACTGCGCCGGGACAGCAGCCAAATTGCCCGAGGGAAGTCAGCGATGCCATCTGATGAATACGCAAATGTCAGAGGACCTCCAAGGCCACCGTGGGAACCAGGGTTGTATATCTCAGCCCACTGACATGGCCACAGGTTCACATGCACCGGCTGCTCTGCCTGGGATGGGAGGGAAAAGGCACACAAAAACCATCCAATTCCAGAATTGCAGTGGCTTGTACGAAATACATCTTTGCCACTAAAGGAGATGTCGATAAAGCTACTGGGGGTATTGGCAAATACACCTGACGTGCATGCTGAGCTGACCTGAACAGGGCACCTCTGCCAGACCCACCGCAAGGAGAAAGGGTGAGCCGCCGAGGAAGAGCCCCACTCCTCTGCACGACCCTTCCCAGGCGTGTGGGAGGCATCGTGACACCTCCCGGTCTCTTGCAGCTACGAGGTAGGAGATTGATTGTTCACCGAGTCCTTCCTACTAAATAAAGTGAAACTAAATGCAAGTAAAAGAAGATTTTATTTCTTCTTTTTCTTTACATGGAGAGGAAGCTTTTAAGCGGTTCTTGCAACAGTGAACATAAGGAATTTTTTACAATATAGCATTTCAGCAAAAGTTTCAGTTGCTGTGATTTGACTAGAAGAGAAAGAGCTGTACAAATATTGGCGGATTAGTGGAAGGAATCTCTACTTAAAATTCAGCCCGTTTCACTCATTATTCAGAGGTGGTCATTTAATAGTGGAGGCTGTCTTAGCAGTTTAATCAAAATGGTACCTTTTGGTCAAATAGCACAACTTTTTATGTGATATATTCTAGAATATGGTGAAATACAAAATACTAGTCACAAAGTCATGTGAGATTTTTACGGAGGAGAAGTGTTAAAAGAGAAGAGGTTACAAGAAAGTGAAATGTCTACAGCAATTCAAAGATGAGCTGGTATGGCTTGCCTTCAATATTGATTTTGCTTTCTGCTTAGCAACAGGATTTCATGCTGGTTATATAAAAATACAGAGAAACCTGCAAATACTCTCTTGCTGTTGCAAAAACACCCACCAAAATTATTTAGGATAACCTGATCTAGAAATGTTGCTGGTATTAATCTTAGATGGAATTGTTATTAACTTGGAAGATTTGAACAATAAAATACAAAGCCAAAGTATTTGATCTGTGGGGAACTAACTAGAAGCACTTGCTTGTATCTGAAAAAGGCTTTGTCTTTAATTTGATTAAATAAATCTTTATATGGAATCCTGTTCAAACATATCACAGACAACAGAAGACAGAAGACAAAGAAGATAGGGAGATGGAAAGCAGCTTAGAAAAGCTGGCTGTCCATAATGGCGTATTTCAGAGAAGAGGGTTTATTAAACATTATATAAAACTTCAAGATAAAACAAGTAGTTCTATTTATGTAGTTCCACGCAACTTCCCAGCAATGTTATGGTAGCATGCCTTTTGGCCTAGGTTATTCTGATTATAAATAACACCCAATCCGACGGCTGTCGCAGGACTATTGAAACATTTATTCGAGACGATTGGCCTGAAGTTTCAAATGCATTTGCTTTGATTTCACTAACCTTTTACGTCTCCTTCCTAATGATACTCGACTGAGTGTATTCCCCAGAAAGCATGTTTTTGCCTATGACTACACACCATCATCCTGGAAGATGCTTAATGCTTTCAGCTGTCACTGGAATTAGGTTTAGTTTGTTGGGAGCTGAACTTTCTTTGCTTACGTGATCAGCCTCATTTGCCCCACATGATCCTCCCTCTTGTCTCCCCCGTCCCATGGCACTGTGCTCTGCCTGAATTGTCTTTTCTTAGGGGAGAGGCTGGAAGATTGCTTCTCCCTGGACCCAGCAGCGGTAGCTAGGGAAATCACAACATGCCTTTCGTATGCAGGAGCAAGAAATTTCTGTGATTGTTTGGCATGAGAAAGGTGATTGAGGGAAGACTGCTTTTAAGACATACACCCTTCTCCTTCTTTTGTGGCTTCCCCCAAATACAGGATGAGAATAAATCATCCAGTGACATTTGAGGCTGGTATTTTTATGAATTATAAAGGAAATAGTTCTTCAGATAACTGGCAGTCACCTTACGGCATTTAATATTAAAAAAAAGTCACAGAGCTGGGCTTAGGTTACATGCTCAGTTCAGTAATCCTGATGTGTGTGCCCAGCGGTAGTTTTCCTGCCTGTTTAAAGAATGCAGCATCTCCCTCAGTGCCCCACCAGCCCAGCTCATTGCTCCTTGGATGACTACTGGTTCTGCATTGCTTGCAGGGATCAGCTCTCTCATATGCCAGCATGCAATGCTGAGACAGTAAAGGTGGGGAAGGGGTCTGGTATCTCTTCTTGGCTCCCCTGTCTTTAACTGCAAATGTTAAAAGTCCTAAATCTCAACACATACAATACCTTTGTGATCATTTATATATGCTAAAGGCATATTGTAGTGGGCTGACCCCGGCCAGCAGCCAAGCATCCACCTTGCCTTTCACTCGCTCCCCTTTCCTGGGGGATGGGGAGAAAAAAATCAAAGCGAAAGCGAAAAGACTCGTGGGTTGAGATAATGGAGTTTAATAAGGAAAGCAAAAGCTGCACATGTAAGCAAAGCAAAATAAAGAATTCATTCACTATGTCCCATCGGCAGGCAGATGTCCAGCTGCTTCCTGGGAAGCACAGCCTCAGCTCGGTTAATGGCTACTTGCGAAGACAAATGCCATAATCACTAACGTCCCCCCTTCCTCCTCCTTTCCCTGAGGCATGGGATATCCCTTTGGCCAGCTGGAATATCTCCATGTCCCCTCCCAACCTCCATCCCACCCCCAGCCTCCTTGCTTTGGGGCAGGGTGGAAAGAGATAGAGAAGGCCTCGACGCCATGTGAGCACTGATCAGCAATAGCCAAAACACCGGTGTGTTACTAACACTGGTTTAGCCACAAACATGAAGCACGGTGCCATACAGGCTGCTATGAGGAAAGTGGCCTCCACCCCAGCCAGACCCAGTACTGGCACCAAAAAAGACTGTGGTGGGTTGACCTCGGTTGACTGCCAGACGCCAACCCAGCTGCTCTCTTGCTCCCCTTCCTCAAAGGGGCAGAGGAGAAATGAGATGGAAAAGCTCATGGGTCAATATAAAGACAGGGATATCACTTACCGTTTACCATCATGAGCAAAACAGACATGAATTGGTGAAAATTGGTTTAACATTGCCAACTAAAAATGGAGAATGGTTAAAACCAAACATGAAAGCTAAAAACACCTCCCCCCTTCATCCTGGGCTCAACTTCACTCCTTCATTCCTGACGACCCTCCCTCCTCCCGCCCGAGCGGGGCCGGGGGCTGAGGAATGGGGATTGTGTCAGTGCATAACATGCCCTCTGACACTCCTTCCTCCTCACACTTTTCTCCTGCTCCAGCATGGGTCCCCTCCCTGGGCTACAGCCCTTCAGGATAAACCCATGCCAGTGTGGGTCCTCTCCAGGCCACAGTTCCTGACTGAGAACCAGCTCCCGCATGGGTGCCTCCCTCCACACCAAAACATTCCCCATACTGAAATCAAAGTAACATCATCACAACACTGACAAAGGTGGACAATTTAGACACATAATAAAACCCCACACTTGACCCCTCACAACTTTATGACAACAAAAGATTCCCCACAATTATTCCACGCTCTGGCGATGTCCAGTCCAAGTTTTGTTCACTACCTCTCCCAACTGCTGTCTTTATCTCAAATTCCTGATCAGACCCTTCCTCCTCCTAACCAGAGGGAAAGGGAGACCCAGGTGCACCCAGGTGCCATCCTCTGGTTCTTCCTGCTGACCAGGGGGAGGACATGAGGAAGTGAGATGGTGAAGCCACCTCTAAGCTGGAAGCCCACAAACACAAGCTGAAGGGGAAGACAGCTGCTCAGAAGGGGTGCCCTCTTCCTCACTAATCGATGGTATGGATCCATCCACCTCCAAGCCCAGTGCTTCTTTGTCACTACTGGGGTGATGAATGTAGCTGGGGGTTGGGTCACTATCTCATCCATGGCATCCTCAGAGGTAGTTTGGGTCCCTCTCTCAACCATGCTCCTCCGATGGTGCTGAATGGAGGCATGATAGGCACAGGCCAAGCCCCAGCAGAGCGGTAAGAGGTCTGGGTCTCCCTCAGGTCAGCAGGGCCAGGGCAGCTCAGCTGGTATGGCATGGGATGCTTAATCACAGGGTCGTGGGTTTAAGCCCATGGATGGGGGAGGCGGCGTTTTACTTCTTATCTTTGCTTCTCACCATCCTACTCTATTTTCAATCAGCAATAAATTATTGCCAACGAAATGGAATTAATTAAATTAATTTTCCCCAAGTCATATCTGTTTTGCCTGCAATAGTAATTGGCAAGTGATCTCCCTGTTCTTATCTTGACCCACAAGCTACTGCAGCTTATTTCTCCCCCCCATCCTGTTAAGGAGGATGAGTGAGGGAGCGGCTGGGTAGGTGCCTGGCAGCCAGCCAAGGTCAACCCACCACACATGTGAAGATAATTAATAACTTTGTACCCTTAATACTCTTAATTTAGGGTAACATCTTGGTTTTGCTATTTTGGAATTATATTTCCTGAAGTGCAGAAGGTTTTTGAAAACCCCACTAAAAATCCTCTGGAGAAAGAATTCATCAGTACAACAGATGCAGAGCCTAGCACAGCAAGATCCAGGCATATTTAGCAGGCCGAGTATGTATATGAGATAAGAGAAACACGTTACTCGGCATTCCCTTCTGGGATCTGGAAAAGTCTCTAATGAGCAGACAGTGCAGTCCCACGCAGCACAGAGGTAGGCAGACGGACTTGTTATTGGACAGTGTTAGATGGAGGGGGCGTACGCTTATGCGAATCTGCTGTGGAAATCCTCTGATTTTACTACTTTATCTTTAAAGCATTTTCTAAAATGCATACCCTATCCCTAAAAACTGTATTTGCTTTGGCTACCACGCTGCTCAGCAGTGGTAAAAATGCTTCCAGTAACACGCACGACATGCGTGCACAGAAGGGCTGGCTCTGTATTCGAACAGCAGCTTTGGTCAGGGGTGAGTGATTTCCTTTGAAATGCTATTGCTTTATCATAGCTGAACCTCAGCCCAAAGAATATTTAAAACCTCTTTTCCAGCTGTCGGTGGTGCTCCAGTAGCTCAAACACTTGCATCTTTCAAGCTGGATTTTAATCATTTGATATAGATCAGCACTTGAGTTATTGGGTGAAAGTATACAGGTAGCCCTCGAAAGCATCCAAAAGCACAACGTGTGGCTGAGTGTCACTCAGCAGTGCGGGATGTATAACACAGACACCTGAAATACTGCCCGAGCAGCAAAGCGCAGGCGGAAGCCTTGCCTATCCACAGCCTGATGCTGCTTTGGCTGCATTGGTCAAACCAACATGGGGACATTCTAATTTCAGTTTAAGAACGGTTAGACTTAAATTTATTCTTCATTGACCTAAAGCAAGCCAAAGTTAAGTGTTCTAGGCTGAAACAAGGATGAGAGGAATTTTCCCCTGTTTGAACAAATCAGCCTGATTTCAGACAATTTTTACAGAGGGTAGGTGCATCTCCTGGCAAGGTGACCTCGGACACTGACGTGGCCTCAGAAGGGCAGTCGGGTACCATCCCACCCGGTCAGGTGGAACACAAAGAAATGCCCTGGGAAGGTGGTGGTGAAAGCCACATGCTTCCACTCGACTCCATGATCTTAAGGGTCTTTTCCAACCTCAACGATCCTATGATTCTATTCTGTGCTATGATTCTTTTCCCTTACGTGTGTACGTTATGGGCCCAGCACTGACTTTGGTAGGAACCACTTGTCATTTAGTTTCTCACAGTTTTCTTCAGTGAGACTACCCTTTCTTCACACAAGACAGCTTTCCTGAAATTTTAACCTAAAGTCGTAATTTCGTGTCACTTTTTGTTACTTACTCGTAAGTTCCAAAAAATAAGAAAGTGAGAAGGAATAGGCAATTTTTTTAATGTAGCTTTTTATATAGCTCTGAGTGGGGTTTAATCTGTTTACCTATGTATTTTTAATCTCTCCTCTCATGTATTCATGCTCTCTGTTCTTTCCGGTCTTTTCTCTTTTTCATCATACTTGAAATGGAACATGAAGAGGAAGAACACTGTATAAAAGCCATTTAAAAATAATTAATCAATGTACTTAGTCTTCTAAATAGACTTCTACAAAACCGCCCCCTTTAAATTAAATGTGTAATGAAAATAGTAATTTTGAATTCTCAGCAGTGTTTTCATCAACGCTAAATACTATTTATGCTGTTATTAAAATACGTCAACAGCTTATGAATGTATTGGTCCTCGCTTAGGGATTTACTGAAGAGCTTGCAAGTGAGGACAATAAAGTCCTTTACTGTAAGTAAAATATCATTAGAAGTATAACCCAAAGATGTAGAATTTAAAAATGTTGGGTTTTATATCTATGTAGCTGAAGTTGATAAAACGTTCCCCTAAAATATTTCCTTTCTTTGATCACCTCTGTTATCTGGGTTACGAACAAACAGGATAAGAACTTGCAGCTGCGCCTCCTTCTATTGCCAGCAGGACGATACTTTGGGGGGACGTTGTCTCTACCAAATAATGACATTATTGCTGTTTTTCTGGGGTTTTCCGCCTCTCCTACCGTCCTGCCTGTGCATTTCCCAGGCTTTTTGCTTGAATTAGTTTCAGCTGTAGAGTAAACAGAATTAGCCAGGTTGCTACAAATGGACGGTTGTTCACCAACTGCTTCCTGCTTGCCTGAGAGCGTGCAGCGGGTAATGCGGGGTGTCATTAGGCCCCTATTTAACCGCACGTACGGCTGGGAGGGCATGTTTGTGTTTCATTTATACAGATATGATTAGCTGTTCTCAGTGTTCGTCTGCCGTAAAACTGAAAATGTGTCATGCGCTATTACCCAAGCAAATGTAATGCCCCCAAAATAAACATGCCCCACTAGTTTGCAGGCAGTAATTGACGGAAAAACAGGTGTTTCCCATATTCTGTGTGATTGCCTACACATATGGCTTCTTTTATACTATCCTTCAATTACTTCGTAGTGTTGGCTCCTGCAGAAAAAGAAATGGTGTTACCAAAAAAGAGTGGGTTTCAAGAGTGTTCTTTGGTCCACAGCCAAATTAAATACAAGCAGCACAGCCCTTTTTAGTATTTAAATAATTAAACTGCAGCAGCTACCACATCCACTTTAGCCATCAAACTGCGTTTCCAGCTACTCTCATTTTAAAATGTGGTGCTCTGACTTAGCAAATTAAAGCTACGTGTAACACAAATTCCCATTTGAATGGTGTTAACATTCTCAAATTGGACCTTTCAAATAGAATCAGTAAAATAGTATCGACACCTGTGTAACTGGTTGGTTTTATACTTTACAACCTGAAGTTTTATCTTGCAAAAGCATTTAGCTCCCAACAGCTCTGTAAGATCTACTGATCTTGCAGTGTTAATAACGGGCAGATTTTATAATGAGATACGGGCAGACATATCAACGGTCACTTTTTATAACAGGTTTCCTTGCAACGCGTTGTTCTTCTAGGTGAGCGCACTTGGAGGAGAAATAAAAGAAGGAAGAAGGCGTTGTTCCTCATGGATGATAGCACAGAGCAGTTCCTCAGCGGTCAGGGTGAAAGTTGGAGGTATTCTGCAAAACTGGCAGCGAGCCTGGCCCGGGAGCTGCTCCGTGCACGCTCAGCCGGCAGAACAGCCCGAGAGCCACCCTCAAATTGTGAACGCTGGTGATAGGCAGTAGCCAAAACACTTAAACTAGGATTGAGTTGATCTTCGATCCCTGTGCATTGATGCCTTCCCCCAGACAAGTGTCTCTGTATCACTATTTCTTGCAGAGCAAGGCTTGCGGTGGACGGGTGTCTGCTTTGGCCGTCTGTGGCGGTGGAGGATCCTTGGCACCGAGACCTGGTCTCTTCTTTCTCTGTCAATTCAGCGGCAGAGCGCAGGGATGCAGCAACGCGTTCAGGACGTGTTCCTCCTGCTTCACAAACATGACTCTTCTGGCTTCCCACAGCGATGGCTTATCGTTTACCCATAAAGGACAACCAGTATCTTAACCTAATTAAGTTTACATGTTGAAAGAAAGCTCTCTGGGTAGACAAAAAATGCTTAGTTTCATTTTGCAAAATCAAATGGGTCGACTTCATGAAGTGACATGAGAGATGAATTTGCTCTCTGGCTTTTACCTTGTGACTGATTCAAAACGAAATGTCATTACATAATACCCTTCTTCATCAGGAATATTCTTTCAAAATAATAAGATGGTAAAATGATGGCATTCCCCTGAAACTTTCTCATTTTTTTTCTGCAGATAAACTTAATTCTTTTACCTGCCTTTGGTTTTCCTTATGCTCTGTTCCTGTTTATCTGTGCTCTTTCATTATTTGCCTCAGTAAGAAAGACAATTGCTCCTCTTCTACAAGGTGCACAAAGACGAAGGAATGCGACTTTATAGCTTCCTGGGGTGCTTTCGTTTCAGTGACAGCTTTCTCACTTCACGAGTTGCGGGGTTTCACGCCTGTGCTTCCCACCTTGTAATCAACGTATTTCTCAGGGCACCGGCTGCCATTCGGAGGCGGTGAAGCTTTTGAACTCCCCAGCCTTACCCTGCATGGCAGATTTTGCCTGACTGCGTGGTTCTGACCAGCGGGACGGGTTTGTGGCCAGTGTGGACGCGGTGAAGCCACACGGTACCAGCTGCAGAGAGCAATTCCCACGTCAGCCTCAGCCCCTGCGGCTCCTCCCGGGCCCCTGTTTCCAGCACAGCCCCCTCCCCGCCGCCACGTCCCGCAGCAGTCAGGAGCGGGCGTCCGGAGCGATGCCATAGCAGTTAAGCAGAGAGTTGGGCTCAAAAATATGGACTTGAGCCTTGAATAAGAATTGCTAGGTTTAAAAGTGTTAGCCTTGCTAATGAGCAAGGAAATAGGGTGCTGTGTGTAAGTGCTTGGCTTTTCAAAACCAGTCCGTCTCCCTTTTTCAGGGACATCTCTTTGAAGGATCAGAAAGGCAGGTACAAAAACACAGCTATGGCCTGAAACCTTTACATGCCTTTTGACGAGGAGGAAGAAAAAGGCAATCAGTTAAACTCCTAGGCACGAGAGAGCTGGAACATCGCCTTTGGCTACAATGGGGGTAAGTTTTCACGTGGGGTGCGTAAGGACTTTTCCAATATAATATTCATCCAGATGTCCTGGAGCAAGTTACCGAACGTTAACACAAAGTTCTTCAATGTACCCCCGTGAGCTAAGCGTGCTACAGGGGAGGCATCCAGAACATAAACAGGTGAAGATATGTATTTATCCTTGCTGAAGCAACGCAAGATTTGATAAAAGACTCCTGCCCCATGGGTTCTGATTTTGAGTTCATTTACACTGCTGTAATGTACTTTTCCTAATAAAAAAATATTTTAGTAATTACTGCTGATTTACACCGTCATTAGGTCAAAATCAGGACCAAGGGGTTTCATTCACGGCTCTCCTGCAACCAGTGGCTACAATCCTTTGAGGGTTAGGATTTCATACTCAGTGTTACACACCGTATTGATGGACATCTTACCTATGTGCAAGGAAACATTTTGCACTTGGTCTACAAGAAGACACTTCAGCTCGGGAAATGTAATTTCCCAATTCTCTACCAGATGCAAAGAGGTCCTTACCAGAACGTAGATCCCCTAGAAGCACGTCTATCTTGAATATCATGTTAAACTGAATAAACTAGAAATAATATTTTTATAATTGGTCTTGTGTTCGTTTCTGATTTTTCACTCAGGCAGAACACCATCGGGTGCACTAGGGGGCTAAATAAATCACTGATAAACAACAAACCTAAATTGTTTATGGAGCATGAAACAATTATCTTTGACTCCACCTGATGCTGCTGAGCAAGCTGTTCCTTTTTGTTGTGCTATTATTAGATGGGAATGTAGTGGGTTGGACAGCATCCTTCATTAATGGATAGGATAACCAAGTTTGTGTAGCACATAGCTCATTCTCTAGCTCAGGACCCTGTACACAGCCCATCTAACTGAAGTCCCAGTTTGTGTAGCACATAGCTCATTCTCTAGCACAGCTCAGGACTCTGTACACAGCCCATCTAACTGAAGTCCCGCACAGAATAATATCCCAATAAATAAACACATGTGAATGAATTAGTTATTTAGAAGGGAGTACTGAGATTTTCAGAACAGTCTTAGGGATGTAGATGTTCTAACCACTAATTAAGACTTGTCATTATACATACATATAGCTCTCATTTAATTTCTGTATGCAGATACTGTTTCTGCACAGTTGCTTAATACAAAATGTAGAATTCAAGCCAAGTTGCAGTCTCAGTGATGAGAAATGAGAGGTAAAAAGCCCTTTGTGTTTTGAGTGTAACAGTAGTGGTAAAACTGACACAGGAAAAACCCGTGTGGACCCAGCAATTGCTTGGCGAGACAACTGCATTTAAAGAAAGCCTCAGAAACATTGCTAAAAATGGAACTGAGGGATCTGTAAGGCATCTGTCCAGGAAAGTGAAGAAAATACATTTTTGGCAGTGAACACTGAGAAAATTATGCAGCAAATACAATAAATTAAATGAACAGAAGACACATCTAGTCGCTAGCTTGAATTTGACAAACCCTGTCCTGTTGTTACACCATGTTGCAGAAAGTGAGTATGGGTGAATACCAGGTGCTGTAGTGTCATTTTATTGGTATTCTACTCTATATTGATATTTATTGATATTCTATTGGTGTTTCTGTTATACTTCTTGCATACTCATCCTTCCCTCCGCCCGATCCATTCAGATTCCTATTATTTTGGGCTCCTGTACACGTCATGGCCGGTACTTCAGCTGCAGTGGTTACAATCCCCTCATCCCCACGGGAACACACAGGTCCTCAGGAGGCTCGCAGAACCGTACCCACCCTGGCACAATGATGTCCAAAGCTGAGACTTCAGACGCTAAAATGCTGGCCTTTCACAATATTTTCCACTCCTTATTGTCTCGTATTTATGTTTTCCATTACCTTCCTACTTTAGAAGCCAACGAAGAGCAGGGCAGGCATATCTGTCACTCCGTAACAAACGGAAGAAGGAAAGCAGTATTAAATCACAGCTCTGATACCCAAAAGCAACTTATTAAAACCTCCCGTTTAAAAGTTGGAAGAATCAAGCAGTGAAATACAGTTGACTATAAACTGAAGCTGCTGAAAGGTTCGGTTTCAGAGGCAGAAGCAAAAGCATTTAGGGAACATTAGGAAATTTTTAGAGGTGTTTTCTGACGTGAGGAGACAACGAAATGGTAGGAGGAAAGCTAAATAAAACAGAAGGAGCTGGGGAAATGCAGATGCAAAATGAAAATATGGACATAAATGAGTACTTAACAAATTGCAGTATTTGCTGAGAAAGTGCAACGTGCAGACCACTGGATGTGATTTAAAAAAAAAAGGAGCGTTTAAAACTATTTTACCATGAGTAATTGTACTTCAGGATAAAGGTATTTGTTATACAATCAGAGCGGGCAGCGCTGCCAATTAATGCCGCATACCTATAGCGTGTCGAAGTGTCAGGGGACGACGCGCATTAATCAAGCGCAGCAGGTCCCGGGTTGTTAGCTTAATTGAAGAAAAGTGTTGTACTCGCCCAGC
>NW_008794160.1:164424-223147 GCF_000699145.1 Aptenodytes forsteri | reverse complement strand
CACCGTGAGGGGGTGGGGCCGGGGCCCCGGCTCCCCCTGCGAGGGTCCGGGCAGGGCGCCTGGCTTTCCCTGAGGAGACCGGGCAGAGCCGGGCAGGGCGCCTGGCTTTCCCTGAGGAGACCGGGAAGGGATCAGGCAGGGCGACTCTGCTCTCCCTGAGGGGACCGGGCAGGGTCGGGCAGGGCACCCCCACTCTCCCTGAGGGGACCGGGCAGGGTCGGGCAGAGCACCCCCGCTCTCCCTAAGGGGACCGGGCAGGGCACCCCCGCTGTCCCTGAGGGGACCGGGCAGGGTCGAGCAGGCACCCATGTGCTCCCTCAGAGGAGAGCGGGCAGGGTTGGGCAGAGCGACCCGGCTCTCCCCGAGGAGGGCGCGGGCAGCCCTGGCTCCGGGCCCGCGCCGCCCCCGACCTGTCCCCCAGCCATCCCGCACCCCCCCAACGGAGGCTCCATCGCCATCGCGGGGCTTCTCTCCAGCAGGCCCTCCTGGCGCTTTTTTGGGATGCCGTGACGTCAGCGTTGTCAGGGATGAGTAACCGCCTTTAGGTAACAGCCTCGTCCCACCTCCAGACGGGGGTCCTGTGCCAGGCAGCGCGTCTGGCAGCGCTGGGGACCCCGCTTCTCCGCCGCAGAACCGCTTCCCACCCGCGCCATGGCCCGCAGCCCTCCGCCGGGAGCAGGCTGAGAGCGGGGTGGAGGTCACCTCTCCTTGGGTGGGCCCGGTGCTGCGGGCAGCCCCTTCCCAGCCTCCTGCCCAGGCGGGCGTGCAGGACGGGCGGCCCCGCGTCCCAGGCATGGTCGTGTTCTTCAGACTCTCAAACCTAGGTGTGATCCCACCTCTGTGGGTTTGGTCTTTCTGCCTTTGGAGTCAGTCCATTCGCCCCCACCGATGTCAAACAGCCCCTGCGTGGGGAAGAGGGGTGTTTAAAGCAGACGGGGTGCACCCAGCTCTCCGGGTGACCAGCTGCTGCGCAAGTGAAAACACCAGTTCAGTAGGTGCCTGTACAAACAAACCCTGCAGTGAGGTTTCTGAAGCCTCGTGAAGTTTTTTTACACCTGTTCAGCTGAACCCCAGGAAGAGCAGATAAAACTGGCGCGTGACCATACATAAAACCTGTCCTTTGAAATGTGACCGTGTCAAGGTATGTCCGTGAGTATACTGGTCACTACTACAAGTACTACATTACTGAGTACTGTAGTAGTGGTGACTGCTACTTCACTAGCTTAAATGAAATTATTCCCCCAATTTCTTCTAGCAGCACACAGGCTGGGATAAGCACTTCTTACCTGAAGAATGTTTTTCAGTTTAGATTAAAATATCTAAAGGCTAGTTTCTTGCTCTTTTCTTTCCTCTTTTAAGCAGAATGAATTCGGTCAGGTTGCGATTGTTGATATTTGTTTGCAGTGGGGAAATATCTCTCGATAGTTAAAGTACGCCTCTGTCTTACAGATTGGATCACTCAAAAATCACTACCTATTCAGACGTAAAAGCTATCCAAGACGGTCTCGAAGAAGTGCCATTCATATTACTAAAAGACTTTCTGATGATGAGCGGGTGAGTGTTACATTTATTCCTTTTCATGCCCTCTGTTTATGCTGTCTCCTTATTGCTAGCATTATAATGAGGTCACAGGCGGGCTTTCCTCATTTTGCAAGTCTAATATATTCAGCCATCCACACTCGTGCTGAATAATACTTGATTATTCTGTCATTAACAGGCAGAATCTGACCCTCTCTTACCATATTTTTTGCAAGTGCTTTCCAAATTAAGATTTAAGATATGCAGCATTGCAGAGGCTTGGAATTTCAGATGTTGATGTGTTGCTGATGAAAATATGGATGAGGAACCACAGGGCTCGATTCAAAGTAAAAATCCATAGATGCAGTAAATTTAATCAAGCCGTGTCTGTGCAATTACCATGGGAATTACGTTTGATTTAAAGTGACTGAATATTTAAAAAAAAAATGTAGGGGAAAAGGGCTGAGGTTTTGCTGGATTCGCTTCTTCTGTGATGGGCTAAAACCCCTTCTCAGAGGATCCATCAGACGTTCTAGACTTGCAGTCTTTTGGTACACTGGGATGCCACTGCAATCAGAGAACAGGCACACTGAAGAGCCAGGGCTCTAAGGTACAATCCACTGGTGAAGCAGACTCCCCATTTATTTGACTTTATTTAAGAGAGGAGCATGTCTGTTTGTAAACTTTCTGAGAAAATGGGGTGGGTGGCAAATTTAAGGAACAGACCAGAATGCTGTCAGCCCCTCTTAAAAACAGTTTCTGGCAAATTGCAGGACAATGAAATTTGAATTCCAAATCAGCATTATTGCAGCAATCATTGTAAAAATATGAGCAGTCCGAAACATGAAGTAACCTAGTTGTGAAAACCAGCAGTTTATCATATAAGGACAAATCACTTGAGAACGAGTAATTGGTTATCTGGAGGTTTTAGATGCAAATGTCATCTAGGAGGAGATATTCTATGTGCAGCTAGAAGAATTAAAGGAGGGGGTGAGACAGGGTATTTGTTTTGCCTGTTCTGTTTCAAAACTGTACACTCCCATCTATCTCCTTGCAAACATTGGTTTAACAGTTAAAGTCTTGTAGGTGAACTAATTCTAAACTGGGGATGTTCAAAACCACAGCTTTAGTGTAAATTAGTGTTCTAATTTATACTCATACCAATGATCAAATGTTCAATGCCATCGTAGTACAATATTCAGGAACAGAGTTTTGGTTGCAGTCCCTCCCTTTTTTTGACTTATTACATCAAATGCATCTCTTGCACAGGGAAGCACAACCGTGTTTAATATACCAAATTCTAATGTCGTAAGCAGAATGGAAGCAATTGTGTTACACTCATTACTGCCAAACATTATTGCAGACTTAGATCCAGAAACAGAGCTTCAAAGTGCTGCAGGTGATTTGCTAAATTTACTCCAATTTCCCTTTTATTTACCATCTAGTATGCAAATTGACTATGTGAATGAATGAGATGTAATTATGTCATTATGTAAGTATATAAACACAAAGCAATCATGTAATGCTGTGTAGTTATGCATGGACCTTTGCTCCAAAGAGCTACTCTTGTTCAGCAGCAGCCCATGTGAAAAGATTTAAATTCAATCTTTAAAAAGGGAGAGAGAAGGGAATCCTGCTTTTGTTTGTATAACGCCTTCATGAATTTTACGGTATGTTAAGTGTGAAAGCTGGGGTAAAACTTGGCTCTAATCTGAGTATTTATCTGCTTCCTATAGATGTCCCAGTGTTTCTTGTAAACCAGATAAAGGCTGGGAATCTATTGAAAGGATATAATTATCTGGTTCCCTAACTTCCTCCAGTATTTACACTAGTTTCCAAATCTACTTTATTGCAAGAGACCTGAATCAAGATTATTTTCCCTGGTTTATATATCAGCAACTGGAGATTTGGCACAGGGCCTTCAGCTTTTGCCGTAGGTGGATGGTTGGAACCTCACCCAGCTGCTGAGTGACAAACATTTGGCTTGTTGGTCTGACATATGTGCTTGGTAGTTTCAGCTCATTTCCCTCAGTGCAGTTGTCCACATTGAAAAAAATAACAAGCATGGAAGTTGTCAATTGTTAATTACTGTTGGGTGATGAAGAGGCCAAGCTTTGCTGTGGGCAGGGAAGAGAGATAAAGGTAATTGCTCTAACCTGTGCACAAGTATGTATGGCCCTGGGTATCAATAGGGCATTTTAAAATACTTATACTTGCATGTGTATATTCGTCTTCTATGACTAACTAAGGTTTGTGGGTGTTTTAGCACTAAATATATAGCAAAGGGAATAGTATTAGAGAGCTTTCAGTAAACATGCCTGGTGTAGCTACCATTTTTAAGGGTTTTTGTTCTTGCAGTGAACTTTCATTAGGCTCTCACTAGAAAATCGTATTTTAATCAAATCTACTTCTTTTATCATTATGATTTCTGAGTCACTCATTACTGTTTCATATATGGCGTTAGATGTAAGGACCATAAAGCCATTGGATCACAGTAGAGAAAAATAATGAAATCTATTCAGACTTTTAAAGCAAGAGGTTAGATCCAAGGCATCCTCTACTTGAGGCTTATAGCAGGATCTTGGCAATCTACTGAACCTGAGCTTGCTTTTCTCATCTGGAAATTGGGGTGAAAAGCACCGACTTGATCTGTGTCAAAGTGACCGTCCGAGTACTAGCAATGAGTAACATTTTATTCCCATTTCCAAAAGGAGCACACAGCACACAGAGAGGTATCAGAATCAGGATTTGATTTGAACAGGGTTTAGTAATGTATTCAGGGAAACGAAGTGGGATACACTTTTAAAATGCAACCTAGTGAGTTAGAGAATGCTGTGTCCGTGCACAAATGCTATGCAGCTCATTGTATCGATGCTTTAGCAAAACATGCTGAAGCGTTTTGGCTTTCAGTTGCCTTAAGTGGAATTACGCCAGTGATGAAGTTAGTCCAATATTCATAGCTTACTAATGGATCACACTTCAAAACACCACTGGGAAGGAGCCTTGAAGGTCCAGCGGGGCTATGAGTAACAGCATCATTATGATTGCTAGACTAAAGCCAGAGATAATCTTTCTCCTTTTAACTCCCAATAGAAATAGATAGGCATTAAAATGTAGGTAGGAGAAAGAAGCAGGCTGTGGTTTTGCTTGTTTTGGTAACCACCACTGCTTAGATAACCTTCTAACCATACTACACATTTGATATAAAAGCCTGCATTGTGTGGCACTCACAGGAGTTCTACTGTTAACTTGTACTTAATGATTTTCTATTAATTGATTCTGTAGTATCGTGATTTCACCAAGTCCTCTTCCCCAAAGTACACTGTACTACAGTATAAATAATCATCCTCTCTGCATCAAACGTTGCTCATTTTGCTTTAGGCATCAAAATTTTGCTGTGTGAGGAAATCCCTTACCCTTTAGGCTAAGAAAGTCCTAACCTATAGAGGCTCACTTGTCATATTTATACAAATAATTGTAGGTGTCATGGGCAGAGCAGCAATATGAAAAAAAGCGAACTAAGCGTGCCACCGTGAGAGACTCAGCAGAAAATCTTTTCAATGATCCTATGTGGAATCAGCAGTGGTATCTGGTAAGAATTTGTTTCCTTGTGGAACTGGGGATGGTGAATTTCAGTTGTGGTATCAGCTGTATTATTTCACTCATGTCAGAGTGATTGCACTGAAGGGAGTAAATGAAGAGTCTCTCTCATTAACATATGCTATAAAAATGAGAGATCTCTGTGATAATACTTCCAGGCAACGTTCTATTTTCTTTGAAGTGTCATTTGTGCAAAGATTCTAAAAGCCAATTCGGTTGCTGCTTAGGATGGGGATTGATACCAGAAAGCAGTGTAACAGTTAAAAGCTACCTTTATGGTAATATATTTGCTGTTTCCGTATAAGAAGTCCCTTACCATGTCTGAAGCTGGCCATGTATTTCTTTATTAAAATTGGTAGTGCAAAGTGCATACTCCAGACGAAAACAAAAGCATACATGTGCATGTGACAAGCACCTTCGGCCTCTTGGACTAGCATTTAAGTAGAAGAGGGTCTCTACAGCTCACATGTTCAAAACCTCAAGGAAAAGAAATTTCCTGAGCTCTGTAGTTTCTGTCTGCATGTGACAACTCAGAAATATAGTCGATCATTTGTGTTTTATACGGTTTCTTTTGAGAGTCTGTATTTCCACTATGCATCTAGCTGTACCTTCAGTCTAGGCTTCATTGCTTTCACTCAGAATAGGGATGGGATTAAAGGTGAGTATAACAAATCAAGAAGAAAGGTCAAGCACAAATGTGGCCCAAGTGGCTGGAAATACCTTTCTCTTCTTCAGTTCAGCTTAGAGAAAACAGACCAAACTCTAGGCTGTTTGTATAATGTTTTGCCCTCTCTTTCCTTTGTTTGAGCTAGGAAAAATAAATTATAAACCATGTAGCATAAAATATTTCTGTGAAGATCCCTGCAGACTTCTTTTCAACATAAAAAATGGTTATCTTCAAGAATTCAACTTTTCTTTGAAGCTTAATATCTGTTTGCTTCTTTGCCTGTTTCCAATAGGAAGCAGGAAATTTCCGAGATGTCTGTATTGGACAAATGCACAAACACATACAGAGTTCAAAAAAGCAGTTTTGTGAAAAAAGCAATGTCTTGCTCTCCAGGAGACATAGTTCCTTTTCCCACCTTTCTGTGGTTTTCTTTTCCCTCTAGTTTTCCCACATGAGAAACAGAAACATGATGCTTACCCTTGCTTTCAGTGCACGTTGATTTTTTTTCTGATTAAATGCATAAATGTGTTAAATATTTTCTTCCAAAATATGTTCCTTGCCATGTAGTAAATAACTTATTATTACCTTATTATTATGATTTGATGGCAACAGTTTTTAGCTCTATTCAGGGTACCTTCACACATCACCAGAAAAAATGATTATTTGATGGATTCTAGAGAACAAAACTTGAAACCTCAAATAATTCCCTGAACAGCAACAGTTAGGAAAAAAAGCATAAAATGAAAGAAAGGTCATTCCTGTAACAAATTTCTTTTTCTAAGCCTCATATTGTATGCAACATTCCTTTGGAAACAAAGAAATGAAAAACCTGCGATCAACTAATGTAATTATGCACAGAGAAACAGAAAGAAAATGCTTTTTTTACATCTGTGTTTTTATGGGGGTTATAAGCAAGTTTTCTAAATTAGATGTACGTACTGCACATTTAATATTGGAGAGGAAAAATGACCCATTTAGGAGCTACTCTTCAAAGAACTTGCTGTGGAAGAGAGGGCTATAGATGATTCATGCTTCCAGTTGATTTACCACAGGAACAGTAATGAGGGTAGTAAACAGAAAGTTGTGATTCAGCACAGTTGTTCCTAACCAAACGACTACCTTAATCGTTTTATCCATTAATTATTTTGCTCTGGCTAACTTGAACGTCAAAGGAGAAAACACATTTGGAGAAAATGCAGCTCACTGTACTGTGGGGTATTGTCTTGGCTTCTCATCAAGTGAAAAGACCAAACATTAGCAGGTCTGATTATTAACTCAATGTTCCAAGGTTCATCAGTAGATCCCTACCCTTCCCATGTTTCTGTTGCCTACCTCCAATAAATACAAGATGCTCTTTGTTTGGAGAGATCAGGGATCTTCAAGTAATGGGGTAAATCTTTCAGTGCTACAAATATTTGAAGAAACTAGTTTTTGTTTTATCTTTGCAAAATTTGAGCAAAATATACAAGTTCAGGCTGGGATGGTTTAGAGCACCTTTAAAATATGACTCTGGACCTGTGTAGTATAAATGGGTAAAAATGTTGACATATTTTAATCCTTTCTGTCCCCCAGCAAGATACAAGAATAACTCCATCCCTGCCCAAACTGGATCTCCATGTTATTCCTGTATGGCAGAAAGGGATTACAGGCAAGGGTGTTGTCATCACAGTACTAGACGATGGCTTGGAGTGGAATCACACTGACATCTACGCTAACTATGTAAGATTTGGCACTAGAATGCTATGGAATAAATTAATCGGTTGTAAATTTGATATACAAACACTCTTCTCCAGCGTGCTGTCTGTTCTGTAAGTCAGCTCCTGCAGGACAGAGACTGACATATTTGCCTTAGGCATGATTTGGAACCTGGTCTGTGTCACAGGAAGCTGAATGCTACTTGGCAATGATAGTGGGGTGGTTTTGTTGTTGGGTTTTTTTTTTTCCCCTCAGTGGATTTAGTTCCCAGGCATGTTTGTATACAGTGGTTTAATGCTGAATTATTAAAGCTCCCTGAAAAATTTATGGAATTGTTAATGCCCATCAAATTCTACTAACTTGATTGCTGTCAACATGAGGCACACCAAATAAATAAATACAGCCTCTAGAACCCACTTTGTTACACGTTTTAAAATGCATTTTCTAGTTGTCCGAATTAATTATGTTTTTTTTAATGTAGGATCCAAAGGCAAGTTACGATTTCAATGACAACGATAACGATCCCTTTCCTAGATACGACCCAACAAATGAAAACAAGTGAGTAGCCTCACAGTTGTATGAAGAGAACAAAAGAGTATGTTATTAATTTGTGTGTTAGAACATGCAAATGCAGAAATATCTATGTATGTCCCCTGTGACAATTATATAATATAATAAAAGGAAGAATTTGTATAACAGAATCACAGGATGGTTGAGGTTGGAAGGGACCCCTGAAGGTTGCCTGGTCTGAGCCCCTGTCAAGCAGGGAGACCTAGAGCCGGTTGCCCGGGACCACATCCAGATGGCTTTTGAATATTTCCAAGGAGAGAGACTCCACAACCTCCCTGGGCAACCTGTGCCAGTGCTTGGTCACCCTCACAGTGAAAAAGTGTTTCTTGATGTTCGGAAGGAACCTCCTGTGTTTAAGTTTGCACAAAGATTTGTACGCACCATTGGCAGAAACACTGGAAACTAAGGAAATTAAATTCCCAGATGAAGAGCTTCATAATTGTAATCTCCCTATAATGTCCTGAATTTCTTCTTATCTTTGTATATGTAAGGTACTGATATGTTTCTGTAAGCTGAAGGGAACAATCTGTTCATGGCACCGTGTGTGTTTCTAGAACGATACCTCCCTAAGCAGATTTTGACTTCAGTTCTCTGCTTTGCGCTGAGAATTTTAAAAGAATATGTCTTCTATGAAGGGCTCTGGAAGAGACTGTGTCTTAGAGGAACCTACCAAGAAACCCATCCCTTCAGGTCAGCTTTTGTAGCTAAGGATGCTGTTTTTCAGTTTTGGCAGTACCGTTTGGACCGATAGAATAGCTTCTAGCTCAGTCCAGGCAATCACAGGTGAAGTGATGCTTCTGACCTCCTCTCACATGGGTGTGACACATGGTCAGACACTGGAAGAGGTTACGTTCACTCCTGGGACAATCTTTCTGTCTCTTCTGAGGCATATGGAAGCTTTATTTAGAGCAGGTTTGGCCTAAATGTCCTCAAGGTAATAACCTAGGAAGTTTCAAAAGGTTTGAACACAAGACAACCAGTCAGTTCACTTAGTGGACTTGTGGAATTTTCTCCAGAATTTTCTCGAGAGATTTTCTCTCTAGAGCTACCTCTTTGATACTCTGTGGAACATCTTGATGGGTCTGTTGCACCTAGGTGTATCCATGGTAGTTCAGGGAGGGATTTTGTCCATCAGAAAGAGAAGAGAATGGACCTCTTTAAAAGCTGGTACACAGAAGAAGTCAATTTCTTAAACCAATTAGGCATGCCGCTACTCAATAAAGATACAGTAAGAAACTGATGCACTGATTCCCTATTGTCTATCAGACAATACAATAGCATGTACAACATAAAACAGTGTATGGGGAAATAAACAATCAATCGAAGGATGAATGTCCCATGAATAAGACATTTGAAAAATTACATTTCTACTTTGTTACAGCTTTATTTAAGAGCAAGAAGCCATTATCCTCTTGTTCCGACGACATTATCTCTTAAATCTACCTGTATTACCTCTAATCTTTATTAATAAGTAAATGGAATTCAGCCCAGAAGCATTCAAACACTTCATTGAATAACGATCTGTAGTATTAAATAATACAACTCTTTTACAATTACACTTATATGAAGGTTTTCTGTATTGTGGAATAAGAATCACCTACGGCAAAAAAGAATTGCATAGAAAATAGTTGGTTACAAGAAAAATTTAGCAATGGTGAGGATACTTTAAAGGCTAACTTTCTGAAATCCTAAATAAATGCAGTCATTAAAAAAAGAGTATCTAAATGTGTGATTAAAAAAGACTCGTATCATATTTCTGTTTGGAGAAGTTTAGCAGCTTCTGAGCCCCATAATTTTATGCTACTTTTGCACTCTACTGAAATACTGGTATCTAATAGGTCTACGGATTTCAGTGTGACTTAGATTAGGTAGTTATCATCTCATCACAATGATCCTTTGATCGTTAAGTAGGTAAAATTATGTTGATTGAAGCCTAAGCGAAACAAGTATTTTTGTATCATGTAAATACAACTAAAAAGCTATTCAATAGTTGCATTGCATTCATTTAAAGGAAGACTTCCACCAAATCAAGAAGGTCATTGATGAGTCTTTGTGTACATTACATAAAGATGTTACGAGGTGGTGTTTATTCATACTGTATTTATTCAGGCATGGGACACGGTGTGCAGGAGAAATTGCCATGCAAGCCAACAACAGGAAATGTGGAGTTGGAGTAGCCTACAATTCCAAAGTTGGAGGTAAGAAAACGAAAATAATTAGATGTCCAATGTGAATGGAAACCAGACAGATCATGTGAAGTGCTGAGTGTTTTCAGCTACCATTAATCTGAAATATGAATGATTGGTCCTTCTCAGAAAACACCAATCTTGCAGTATTAGGCTACAAAATCCTGTCTGGCCATAGTGCACAGTGTTACATCTATATGACATCATTTCTTGAATGTCAGCATACTCTCTGGAATTTGGTTATCAGTTGAATATGGGTAGAATATATAACAACAGCAACAACAATGTAGGTGGTGGTGGTGGTGATGATGATGATGATAATAATATCGACAACCTATATTGTACCCAGAGACAAGACTGTATCTTTTAAGGAATGATGGACTCCCTTCTTATAATTGGTTATCCTGGAAGGAGGTGGCATGGGGGAGGAGAGGGATTGATCAGAGTGAAAGTAAGAATACACAAATTTATACCCACCCTTGCTTGCAGCATGTTGTTTTCATCTACACAATTACATTTGAAAGGTCATGTCAGTCAAGATATTCAAACTGCTCTGGTTTTTGTTTCAACAGCTTACTTCTCTACTATCATCATAAGTTAATTTTGAAAATAAGTAGAGTCTTGCTTGCCTGTCAATCAATATTGCCTTTTTTTTTTTGAAGCGGTGACTAAAAGTTTAATCGATTAGAGGTTTATGAAATAGTCATGATCAAAGTATCAGTTGCAAATGGTTATTTAGCACAGAGGAAGATACTTGTACAGTCCTATTTTTTCCATTACTCTCTTTTTTCCTTTTAAACAATGGGACGATGAGTGGCAATTGACACCCATAACTGCCGTTCCCACCATTTCAGTCTTATGTTTGTAGGGTCCCATTTACTCTACTGAGCTGTCATAGGTGTCAGCTTTGCAGTCTGCCTTTGCCATAATGCATTATGCTGTCATGCTTTGTTTGAATAAAATATCTCACTCATAAGACAAAGATGCCAAATTTTTAAAGCAGGGCAAAATGGATGAAGCTGCAAAGATGCCTGAACTCCCGCTGTGCCCATATTTTAAGGCACTTGCATCTACAGAGAAGATTCTTCCATAGTTATTTGCATATGCTGTGTGTTCACTTGCAAATGCAAACTACAGAGCTGTGTGGGGTGATTCGTCTAGAAAAGGAAAATAAGAGGAGGAAAAGCAGTCCAGCAATTCAAATTACCCAGAAAGCTGCTTATACCTGGGCGGGGGGGGGAGAAAGAAAAGTTGAAAGAAATTGTGAGCTGTTACATATGACCAGCCTGATTAAGATAGGGACGTAACAAAAATGTGTTCAAAGAGGAGTGGAAGATAGAGGAAGCCTTCAAAAGATTCAGATAAATTTGGAGTGACTGCACACTGCTAAACATTGGAAGGATTTTTTGATGTTCCAAGCTATACAGGATTCATTTCTTCACAGGCTTTTTTTCTCCCCCCCCCCCTTTTTTTTTTTTAAATCCATGAAATGATGCATTGCACACTGCTATTTGACATTAGTTCAGGATGACTTCTTTAAGTGGCTGTTTGCTTGTAGCAGTTGCCATACTGGATAAATCCAGTGGTCCACGGCCCATGCCTTCTCTCTGATAGTCAGCAATAGCTGCTTTAGGGAAAGAAACCTGACGTTTGGAATACCTTGTTCTCTAACCTTCAGCATCAGAGGTTGGTTTAACTTTGCCTTGAGGGGTAAAACAAAACATTCCATTGAAAATTTTTTGTTTGCCATGAAAATACTGACTTAAATAATCCTGAGTGTTCTCACTAGTCATGTCCATGCCTGGCCCTATTCTGAACCCCTGGTTAGTCTCTTCAGTACTTTGTGGCTGTGAATCCCATAGGCTTTTCTGTGCACTGTGTGAAAACAAATACTTCTTAATGCCAGTTTTCAAAGTGACACCTTTCAGCGTCCTTTAACAGTCACCTCTTGTTCTGCATAGAGCTAAGAAATGTGTGTATCGATCACCTTTGGAGTAAAGCAGAGTGAATATATATTCATGCATACCTAACCATAGCACTGTGCTACAATATTTCTCTGGTGCTGCCATGGAAATCAAATGATTAAGAAGCTCCATTTTACAAAGGACTGGGCTGAGAGTTCCCGCACAGTGACGTGTTGCTAAAAATAGCCTTCTGCCAGGCAGATACATGTATGTGTCTGAAATTACCTTGGGCTTTGCCCTTTGATTTTGTGGGACTGATGATGGGAGCAAGCATGTGCAAGAATAGGAAAGAGTTTATGCAAGAGGACATAATTGGAGTCTGCTTAGGGAAATACCACTGCAGTCATCAAATCCCTGAGTTGACTTAAACAAGCAGGATTTTTGGACATCACAAAGACAAGACAGCGGTTTTTTTTCTTGAACTATTTTCATCAGTGTGTTGTCAGTGTTCTTGTTTTCTTCCTTATTACATAATTTATCTGCAGAATTGGCTTTGTCTTCTTCTGCGGGAAATATCGGTACACTACTCTCTGCATTCCCAGTATCTCATTATGTGTTGCAAGCTAGCACCTGGCGCTTGCAGTCATTTCCACACAGGCAGATCTTTGCTCACAGCGCGCTGGTATGAGAGAATCTCACAATTCTGAGCCAACTGAAAAATGAGTATTCAAAATGTTACGAGTTTAAGCCTATCCAGGGTAAGTGGTGTTTTTAGTACCTGAGGCAACAGGATATGCCTTGATTCTTTCCCAGCTTTGTAAGTGATAGTGGAGTAACAGTGGTTGAGCGGATTAACTCCTTTGTCTGTTTTTGCCACTAATTAATGTGACATAATAAAGCCCGGCTTTATCTCAGAAGTGTTACGAGCCTTAGAGGCCAGCCATTTGGGAAAAGAATTATGCTTACAGTCTTTTTTTTTTTCCTGCTTGATAGTAAAAAAAAAAAGAACAAGACACTGAGCTGTAAGGGCGAGGTTGGTTGTTTTTTTTTTTCTTTTTTCTTTTTAATAGAACGACCACGTTTTGCCTGCCGTGCTTTGGAAAAATCCCCATTTTGTGGAAAATACTAGAAAATGAGTACTCATAATTCACCAACTGCCAGTAATGGTGCAGCTGCTGTAGTACTAACTTGCCAAGTTCAAGACAACACAGACATTTTTATTGCTTGAAAACACAGGCTGAATCCTGACTGCTGTGGCTCTTATATTGCTGCTGTTGCTGGGAGAGCCATGCCATAGTGGGAATTTTGCCAGACTTCTGCTATTTCTATCCTCCTCCAGCACTGGACAGTGGTAGCAGTCCTACCGCAGAGCTAGGGATTTGCAGGGCGAGAGATCCAGTGCAGATGAACTGCTGTCTGCCACTGAATTTTAAGTACCACTGAGATCAGGCTTGCTCTGAAGAAGATTAGATCATGCAGTTCCTAATAAAATGTTAATGGCTAGATATCTCTAGCATCTCTGGATTGCCCACAGTAGAAAAAACGTGGCAGTAAAACAACAGTGAGAATTTTTTGTGGTGAAGATTGAAGAGCTAGTAAAATAGCAGCATCACAAAAACAGCAAAACCTTAATGACTGTGAGGACAAAGTGTCTTAGTCAGAATATTCAGAAGTACATCTTTGAACTAAAACTCTTAGAACTCTTGATGATAAAAGTAATGTTGATAAAACCTATTTAATTTTAGTGACATGCTAGCAGTTTGAGAAGACTTTGTTACAGATTTAACAGAGAGGAAGAAAGAGTCAAGAAGGAGCTCAATGCAATAAGAAAAAGCAGGAACAGTAAACAAAACATCATCTTCTTGGCTCTCTGTAGAAAGAGAGAAAGAAGTAAGTAAGAGGCAACCAAGATTTTAAGAGGTTTTTTTTTTAATGTTTGTAGAGAGCACTGAGCCCTGCAAATAAAGGGTAAGTGTACTGTTTAACACTGACATGAACTGTCCCGAGTATTACTTATATGAACAGCAGTAGTCTGTGGTTGCAATAGTTATGGATTAATTTTGCTGGAAACTTTGCAAACAGTTAACAAAGACAAAAAAGAGGGAACAGAAAGTAAATCCAGGCTGCTTGGTTTTTTCTGTTAAGGTATACGTATGCTGGATGGAATAGTCACCGATGCTATTGAAGCCAGTTCAATTGGTTTCAATCCAGAACACGTGGATATTTACAGTGCAAGCTGGGGCCCTAACGATGATGGTAAAACTGTGGAGGGACCTGGGAGACTGGCACAGAAGGCTTTTGAGTATGGAATAAAACAGGTACGATACTTAAGAGAAAGATACAATAAAATGTGGCAGAGAACAGAATTTTAAAATGGTTGATAAGGGAAGAAATGAAAATGGTTTGTGCTCTCTTTGCTCAAACATATATGAAAAGGAGGAGATAGATTTTAATAGTAGACGTCAGAGAAATTACCAGCCAGAACAGGACTTTTAAAAAAGCACCATTAGAGCTTTCTAAGCTGGTTTTAAGCTGCCATTCTCCACAGATGAGCTTTCCTTTCCCATCCTTGTTTTTGCTGCCTTTGTCTCGCCCTACCCCCACCCTTCTCTGCTGCTTGTTTTGCACTGAACAGTAATTGGATTTCTGCACTGAAAGCCTATAAAATTTAATACAAAGTTTCTGCTTTGTGAATATTTTGCTGTGTGAAATAGTGATGTATTTTATCACCCTGTGGATGGGCTTGTATTACGTTAATTGCATTAGTTTATAAATTGGTGCATATCATGATTCAATTAAAATGAAGACAGTAAAAATGCATGATGAAGAGTATTGGAAACAATGTTTTTACAGCTCTTTTTTATGTTATCCTCTTTAGATCTGGTTGGATGATAAGTAGGGTGCAAACTGAGAGCTACCGGGGATGTATTGATAAACTGCTCTTGCTCTTGCCACTGAGGTGAAAAGAGATCTAAAGATGGACAGGTACTAATATAGTGAGGAAGACTAAATCAGAGACAGGAGAGGAGAGAAATGGAGGAATGCTTGAAGGACAGAAGCAAAGAGAAAGAGGATTTTGGAAAAAGGGCAGTTAACATTAGCAGACAGAAGGAGAGAAGAAGAAAGAAGAGTCTGACAGCTGACGAACGTACTCTGAGGGAAGAATGGAGACCGAGAGGAGTGGGCTGGTGATAAACAGAGGTCTAAATCTATAGGTAGGCAGCAAGAGAAGAGGGGGGGTTAAAGGCAATAATTAGGGAACCAACATTCAGTGGTCTTACTCTGAAAAAGCAGGTTATTCGATGAAGAATATCTTTTTTTACAATGTGTTTTATTTCTTAAGGGGAGCAAGTTTACCTATTAATTTGTCAGGCTTCCTTTTGCAAGGATCTGGGTGGTCTCCATTCTGCTTAAAGTCAGCCAGAGCTGGGGTTGCCGATGACTTTCATCCCTGACGCCTTCATTGCTGGCCTGGTAAAGCACTTAAGCGTATGCTTAGCATTAAGCATCTGAGAGGCGTTAGCAGCACTCTAAGTGAAATCAAAGCAGGTGTTTACATATAACAGTGCTTTTCTGGGCTGCAACCCTTATCCTCAAAGGAAGATACTATCTCATTATCTGTAATTGACGTGGCTTGTCCTTCCCATTTTAGCAGTTGTATCGCAAAGAGTACAGCTTACTTTTCTCTATTCTTAATGTTTTAAGTGCTGTAAATGTCTTGGCACTTGCATGAATAACTTCAGATCTCATCTGAGTGGGATGATAAAAATCTGTATTTCAACTGCTCTTTCCAGTGGATGCACATATATTAATAATGAACAACGTATGAACTTTCGATCTTCACACAAAATGGATTTTTTTCCTCTGAAGGACTAGCACAGCTTAAGACTGGATAGGGTGATACATGTTTCCTCTATGATAGCTGTGATGGTTTACATGCTGTCAGCTGTCGGCACCAGTTGTTAGCTGCTGCTCCCTCATTGCACACTGGAGACCAGAGCAAGGAGTGAACGTGGTTATGTCTGGAGACTGGTGGTGCTGGCCCACAGACTTGTAAGAGAAGGGAGGGTTTTCAGTTGGATGTGCTTGCTGATTCACTGTGTTTCAGCAAGTGAATGCTAACCGTGAAAGGCTTCCTTACAAAAAATAAATTGGTGGAAAAGTCATATCATGTTCATCATTCATACTGCTTACCCATACCTCTGTGATTACAGGAAAGGCAAATGAAATAAACCCTGATAAACTTGCAGTTTCTTTAAAAAAATGATCGTTTTTCCTAGAAATGTTTAGGGCCAGAACATCAGCATGTGGGAAAACTTACCTGTTGAGCACAGACTCTGTTTTTAATTTAAAACCCTATTCTGAGGAAAGTTGCTGTACCTGGAACACTAAACCTAGACCAGTCAAACTAAGAGATGTACTGTAGGGTGTGAAGTAGGATTCCTAAAGTAGCTGTTTCTTCTGCCTCTGTCTCAGTCTTCTTATGGAAAATTGTCCTTTTCTACCTGAAAATGTTTGGTATATTAGGCTTTTTTGGGGGGAGGAGTTGTTGAGAATACATTACGGAGACTGAAATCTCTTTGTTAACCACTCATTTCCATTTTCTCTAGGGCCGAAATGGGAAAGGCTCCATTTTTGTATGGGCTTCTGGGAACGGAGGCCGTCAGGGTGACAACTGTGACTGTGATGGTTACACTGATAGTATCTACACTATCTCCATTAGCAGTGCTTCTCAGCAAGGCCTTTCTCCCTGGTATGCAGAGAAGTGCTCTTCAACTCTGGCCACAGCATACAGCAGTGGGGATTATACTGACCAAAGAATTGTAGGTTGTTTTTACCAGATTCAGAACAAACATAGAAATGTATTATATATGCAAATAACAAGCGAGAGCCCTTAAATGCTTGGTTTCAAGTGCCTGCTTTATGTTATGTGTTACATGCTTAGTGCTTTTGCCTTGAAACAGTGAGGGATTTGTAATCCCCAAAGTGATTGTATTCCTGGAACATCTTCTACTGTAAAGCAATGGCTAAACAAAATCATTGTCTCAATGCAGTTAAGTCAGCATGCTGAATTTGTCTGCTGTTTGTGTATGACAGAGGTCTCTGCGTGAAGTTTGATATGGTCCCATTCTTCAGAAAGGGCAGATGAAGAGAGATTTAGAGTAAAAGGAAAAAGAACCTGTGAAGTTAGTGTATCATATGAGTCACTACCTCTGATATACCTTGCCATTAGCTTTTGTAAGATTGTCAGCCCCTGAGTTCCCACTTACGACAGAACAATAGTGCTTCCAGACCTGTAAAAGGTACTCAGCAAGCAGGCAGAGCAGTCTGTGTGCCTTCATTAACTGTGCAAGAAATAACTTGTACTGAAGAAAATTGCCCTGATAAAATAATGTTGAAGTACCTATAATTTTTGTTCAGCCCTGGTGGATGCTAATTTTTCAATAAACTACATTGATGGGGATTAAAACAATGTCATTCCAAGTTAGCCAGGAGATCAGTCCTTCCTAAGTGGCTTCTCTTCATAGCTGAGATGTAGATACATGGGCAGATGAGTTTGGTATTTAATTTCCAAATAAAGCACGTGTTTCATTGCAAATTATAGTTCTTCTGCTGAAGAGGGAGCAGAACACCAATACTAATCCTATGAGTAATTTTCTAGCAAGCAGTAATTTCAAATGTTCTAGGCCCAACACAATGATCTGTTTTTATGATTCACCAGTAAGCCTGAAACACTTATTGTGAAACCTTAGGATAAAATAAGATATTCAGTGTGGGAGTATTTTGTTCCAACACAAAGCGTTTTGATACAAAAATTATAGTTGAAGTAAAAAGAGTGGATTGAAATATGAATGGATTTAAACATCCATCACTTTTTCTGCTGGTGAGGAACGTATTAATACGCACTGAGTAAAGGATACATGGTTGTGTTTGTGAGTGTGGATATGACTGTATTTACAACTGTTTATTCATGCGATCTGTTTTTTTTGTTTTTTCTGTCAGACAAGTGCTGATCTTCACAATGAATGTACAGAGACTCACACTGGGACCTCTGCATCTGCACCACTAGCAGCAGGAATTTTTGCTCTAGCGCTGGAAGCAAAGTAAGATGTCACACAATTACCTTTGAAACTCTTCTCCCTCAGCCACCCCACCATCTTTCCTGAAATGTCATCTCTTTGAAAGTGGCACCATCTCATGCTGCAGCTCCACTTTTTGTCAGTCGGACTTGCTCAGCCTGATGACAAAAATAAGCAGCTACTTGCCTCAATACCTTCCTAGCAAAGCAGAACCAACGTAAGTAAAACGTGATGACTGAGGAATTTTAGTCCATTTTGTGCATTGGCAACAATTGTTTACTGAGTTCTGGTCAATTGCACTTAAAAGCAGTGAGGCTGCACATGTATCAGGAGAACATAATTTGAAGACAATACATTCCAGGAGTTTAAATTAAGTCTTTAGTCAATTTACAGAATCTTTTCTGCCAGTGATGAGACATGGAATGGAAGGTACCCAAGTTTGACTGTCAGAGCAGGCAGGGAGCAAGCAGGTTTAGATCCTGTAGGGCTGGTGGTCAGAATGTATGACTTAGAGAGGGTAAAAAAGAACAGGACAGGACAGTGGCTTTTTCACAGAAACACTTCAGGCGGTAGGGCTTAGGCTTAGTACTTGAATGGTGTAGGTTCAGCTCCGTTTCTATTGCATACTCCTTTGATGACATAAGCCGAGATACTTAGGGCCATATTTTAAAGGGTAGAGTTAATCACAGATAGAATCAAATACCCCGTGAATTTTCAAAGTCCAGGTCCCATAAAGACTGGTGGGAAATACTAGTTTTGCTAGTTAATTTTAAATGCCTGAATAATTTTGAAGAGTTGGACTCTAATCTTCCTACATACCCGTTCTTCATTTACACAGAAATCCTGTATACCTGGAGAAGTATTGTGAGGATAAGCATGCGACATGTTCTATCTTTTAAAATAATGGGGTGCCATATACATTCAAAGCATGTTCTGTTGCAGACTAGTAATTGAGGGAAAAATGACGGATAGCCCTGAAACAATTAACCAGGAACATTTTCTCAACAGCCCAAATCTGACATGGAGGGATATGCAGCACTTGGTAGTGTGGACCTCAGAATACGATCCACTGGCTGGAAATCCAGGATGGAAAAAGAACGGAGCAGGACTGATGGTCAACAGCCGATTTGGGTTTGGACTACTCAATGCCAATGCGTTGGTAGATTTAGCTGATCCCAAAAGATGGAAAGGTGTACCAGAAAAGAGAGAGTGTATTGTGAAAGACAAAAGCTTTGAACCAAGGTAAGAATTTGCATTAGCGGTAACTAAGCTTATGTCTGTCTTATAAAGCCTGGAGGATAGTATTCTGCACAGATTGCTCTGAACCAGACTCAGAGATTTCTTTTGATTCATTTGGTTTTGCCTTACTGTCTTCCTTAGGGGCAGGCAAGCAGTGTTGGTTTGCTTGCTTTTTTTAGTGTAAGACTGATGAAAATTACTAGCATGAAGCCTTAACAAAGAATAAAATTATTATGTCTGCTTGTGCAGCCAGTGTATGGATGGATGATACTGTGAGACTGAACCTGATCAGATAAGATATGAATGTTTAGACCGCTATCAGAAGATAAATAAAAAGATACCAAAGTGTCCCAGGGATTTTTTTTAAAACAACATCTGTAATCGGTCTTAGCAATTCTTCTCCTGTGACAGGCGTAGTATATGTTGAAGTCAAGGTGATGTATTGAGCTTTAGTCACATCTGTACCAGGTCTCTTATGAAACACAAGTGTCTCAAAGGCTGACTGAAAAGACTTAGCAGCCACATTCACAAGTGCTCCCAGCATAGTGAGCCTAAACTGAGCTCAACATACAGGTAAGTTTTATAATTAGTCACTAAGCTGGTTAATCAATAAGGATATCCACACCGTTTTTGTCTCCACTCATTCACTTATGGATTTGTTGTCTAGAAAAAATAAAGCTATTTCAAAGATCGAAATTATACTGTGTGAGTACACCAAAAACCTGTCTGTGGAAACATATTACAGTGTTTTGGAGTGTCACTGCTTGGTAACCTTATTATTTATGCTATTTTACTATCAATTTGCTTTTATGAGCTCTCTCCACAGAGTGCTGATCCAGTACTGATGTATGTAATACTTGCTGCTTATGTATTTTTATTGCAGTCCTCTGTTACATTATAAAAACAAAGATAGCAAGATTCTGAGTTTAGAATTATTTATGTGGAGATTTAGATACCCCTATCTCATTAGAAGTAATGGAAATTGTGCAGAGAAAGCTATGCACAGTAGCTCTCTGTACAGAGAATGTACAAAAGATGTAACCTTTTTTTTTCTTGAGATGGCATTGACTACAAAGGGTGAAAGTGGCTGTGCCTGCTGCAGTATTTTAACTCCATGATAACAGCTCTTCTGGATATTTGAATGAGGGAACTAAGTATAAGTCTGATACAGTCCTGTGATGTAGCTGACAGCAAAGACTGTTTTTTTGTGGGACCATGAAGTGTTGACAGAAACCCTTGATTATCAAATTTGATTGCTTGCTTCCAGGGTGTGTTGCACAAGTCTGTTTTATGCTTCCAGAACTTCCCATGGTTTTTACTGGAGCATGAAAAAAAAAAAGAATGTAGAATTTGTCTCTACTTCTTCCTTTCTCATCATTCTGAAATGGGCGTTGAATGTGTCATTTGCACTTCACATAATGATCCAGAATCAAAAGTCTCTGTGAGTAATCAAAGAACTCCTGTAATTTTGCCAGATTATTAAGAGCAAATGAGGAAGTCGTCATTGAAATTCCCACAAAAGCCTGTGAGGGTCAAGAAAACTCCATTGCATCTCTGGAGCATGTGCAGTTTGAGGCAACAATTGAGTATTCCCGCAGAGGTGATCTTCATGTCACTCTGGAATCTCCATCAGGTACAGGAGGCAAAGACATGCTTTGTTTGTGTTGCTGTAATGTGTAACATTTCATTAAAAACCACCTCTGTGTTCTTCAGTGCTTTAAAAAGAGCTAAATCTATTGTTAGGCAAATCTAGTCACCTCCAACAGGTGTGAGGATAAAGCATCCTGGGGACTAGAGAACTCGTCCTCTGAAACCCCTTTCCAGCCTTCACGTGTTCTGGGTTATTTCTGTGAGAAGAGGTTTGAAAATCATACTTCAGAAAATGAAGGCACCATTTCTAGTATGTTTTCGTTCTGGCAACAGGACCTGTAAAAACTGAGAGTTCCTGGCAGACAAGAAATTATAGTTCAGTAGTGCTTATCAGCCTTACTGTGATTTAACAAACTTATGGAAAACAGGGTGTCTGACTCCCTATATTTCATGTAACTGTCTCTCCCCATTGGTGTATTTAAAACCACAGTGTCTCTGTTAGGCACCTTAGTACAACTATACTAAACGTGCTAGAATATGGCAAGCTGTCTTGACAATGCCCTGAAATAACACCATAAGGAGAAAAAAAAAAGAAAGGAGAATGAGTTTAAACAACTTCGTAGAAAGTAAGATCTGTTAGATCAACTGATATCATTAGAAAAACCAGACAAGCTTTCAGGTATGAATTTAAACATCATGCTAATCTAATTTACTGATATTAAAGGCTAATCTAGTAATTCACAGATAATAAACCAGTAGAACCTTGTTCATATAATTGTTGCAGGACCTCACTAGAGTTAAGGTACTGTACATATGGTATACTTCCAAACCCTACCTTGTCTGGGATTCCTTTTAAGTCTAACCTTAATTCTTCCTTTTCTGAGTTTACCTTTTCTCTTATGGGAGCAATATTGCTGTGAGGTGTTTTACCCTTGACTCTAGGTGGTATTTTCAAATTTAATCTCGTCTTAGATAAGTTTTAGTTTGGGAGTAAATATATGGACTGTCTATAGGTACATCATGGAGATGACAGCAACAGTAACTCTCATTATACTTTTATAGAGGGATTTCCCTCCCAAGACACTGTTCTACTGCTAATATGTAGGAAGCATGGCTTCATCTTAGAAAAACACCCCTTTTTGAAAGACTGACAACAGTAGTATGCTCTTCATCTTTGTATGTATTTCTGTGGGTTTAGCTGAGGTAGCACTAGTCGAGTGCTGCTGCCTCCACTATTGTATCATGTTGCTATCATGGTTAAACTGTTCTTTCCCTTAGTTCTTGCTGTTTTTCCACTTTCCTGCAAAACGGTACTACCAAATGTATGTCACTACTTTTCTATATTTATGGTGTTACCTTTAAATATATTTATAGCTTGTGATCAGGCTCCCTGGGGCCTCTCTGCTCCTTATTATGTAAATATAGCTTCCTTGCTCTCTCCTTATATGCAAACCAGCGCAACAAATTTCCTACTGTGCAGTAGAATCTCTTCTGCTGCAGAAATACTTTGTGAACTGCAGCATTTTTGTAATAATAATAACAATGCAAATGCTTTTCACCCTGTTGGAGTTCCAGGCTGTAACAATTTCCATCCACTCACCAAAAAAAACCCCACAGTGATTAATTCGGGATAAGGCTTTGGTTTCACAATGCTGCGTGAGCTGGTTTGCCTTCAAAACTTCCATCTCGGAAGTTTCCTGAACTGTTTATCAGTGGAAAATACTGGTTGTGCCTGACCTCTGCTTCTTACGCTTCTTTATGTGCATCCACTACTTTTTTGTGTTAGAGATGGTACACTAAGCAAGATGTACCTTTTATCGTGACCTAATGTGATAGTTCTTATGCTCTTAAATACTGCTGTGAAAATAATTAAAGGAACCACTGATCAGAAATAGCGTGTTTCCTGTTCCATAAGCCACTGTTAAATAGTGTATTTTCCAGGTTACCTATGCACTAGATATTGTGCAAGCTGAACAATGTGAAAAGTAAAAGCAGACATGTATGAACAGTCACTACTGTTGATCTTGCACTAACACAGGGACCAGCACTGTCTTACTGGCTGAGAGAGAGAGAGATAAATCTCCCAATGGCTTTAAGAACTGGGACTTCATGTCTGTTCACACGTGGGGAGAGAATCCAACAGGAACCTGGGTTTTAAGAATTACTGATGTGGTAAGTATGTCTGTATGTTAACTAGCTATGTTTGAAAGCTAAGACAGATAAAATGATCACTAACCACCACCAAGCATGTTGAATAGTGAGTCTTCTCATTAAGCAAGCTACAACGAGTTTATTTACACTAAATATCCATCTGGATTAAAGAAAAAAAGAGAGGGTCAGATTTTCTTGTTCTTTACAGAAATGCAAAGGACCATCCTCATTTCACTGACATGTACCTGTCAAAAAAAAATGTCATGCCTATGTTTTTCACACATTATATGTCACTGTAAGAAATCACTTAATACAATTTTCTGTGATCCATGAAGTGAAATATGTAATTGAATTAACATATGATTAATTGCAAATTAGTTTTTTCTGCAGAAAAGAACACAGGATAGATCTAGTCTTCTCTTAGTGCATGTGCATAATTTTCATTAACTGAAAACCTTTTGAATTAATGAATTTCTGGTGACCTCAGAGACCTATTCTGATGCATACCTTTCCCTAACTTCTTTCTTAGAGTAATTACTGCTGAACAATGTTTAAGGATTAAAGCCAAGAAATCTACAGATATGAAATAAATAAGTTTACTAAAACCACCTGGGGATATGGATTACAACAGTGAGACACCAGAACAAAGCTGCTTGATAGGCAACTGAAAAATCATTCTCTTCAAAGAGCGAGTGATCAAGCACACTCATCTCTGGAGAATTTCATTGAAGTTGTCTGTTAATAAGCTTGTCATTAGGGGTCAGATCCTGCCAGAAACGGAAAGCTTCCTATCAGACACTGAGCCTCCAACCCCTATTGGCCTCAAATTGTAAACAGGAGGATAATGCCAAGTACTAAGCAGATGGACAAGGCAGTAGAAGTAAATATTATTATCAACAGTGTAGTGTTAATACTGCAGGCTTATAGATAACCCCACGGTTACAGATACCCTGCTCTTTGTAATTAATATAGTGCATTTTTTGGAATGAAGTTGAGAAAAGCGTTTTGTTTGTAATTATCCTAATTTTCCATTTTCAAGTGAGAGGTTCCTGAAACTTACAATAAACCAAGCTTTTTGTCCTCGAGAGGTAATGCACTCTTTCCTCAGCTTGTAGGGTTTGGTGATTTCCTGAAATAAGTTTTCACATTAATGACCCTAACTGGAATCACAGATTCCCGTACAGAGTTACTCATAATTTAGTTGTCATGTAAGTTGTGTATGTAAACTTTGGTATAGACTTCTATTAGAAAAGACGAGCTTCAGCAGCTATCTTCAGTCCCTAAATGACTGAGCAAAAATTATGAAAGAAGCTTTGGTAAAACAAAGTTTCAGTGTTCTCTGTACTTGTCTCTTCCACTTTCCACTATTCAAATACTGCTGCCAAAACTAATGGACAAAGCATTTGTTGCTCACTTCCACAAGCTGTGTTTCAGATTGCTGTTGTACACCACTACAGAGTATTACTCCGAATTACTATTCCAATGGTATCTTTTGTGAGGAAATTGCCAAGGAATGGCTTAGTGAACAAATACTAATAACACAAAATACTACTTCGGTAATTTTTAGCATTCTGTGTTATGACAAAATTCCATTGATGCTTACATGATTAATTAATAATGTGAATATCTGGAGTAGTTAAGCCATTGTATTAAATCCCACTTTCTGATATACCCTGTCTCTAATATATCAATCTTTTGGTGCTTATAAATCATTGTCTGAATTTAGGTATTGAAAGCCTTATAATTTATTTTAGTCACTTCTGTCTGCTTTACGATCAAGTGTCCTGTTTCCTCTTCGTATGTCCTGAGAACCTATGCTAATGCCATCCTTGTCCTTTAGTCCAGAAGAATACAAAATGAAGGAAGGATTGTAAATTGGAAGTTGATTTTGCATGGCACTGCTACCCAGCCTGAACACATGAAGCAGCCACGTGTATACACATCCTACAATGCTGTGCAAAATGACAGAAGAGGAGTGGAGAAGATGACGGACTTTGTAGAGGTATACATATTTTTCAATTTATAAGAAAATGATATTTTTTTCCTAGTAAGAAGACACATATTCATTCTGTGTTAATTTCATCTAGCCCCTGACCACTTCTGAGCTGTGTATTGTAATTTTGTCCCTGTCAACAACTGATACTTTTATTAGTCTCTGTTTTCATATGCCAACATCTGAGGGTTTTAGGATGGTAGGAAGATACTGCTACTAGAGCAGTGAACTCAATAGCTAATGCAGTTCGGTGGTACAAGGAGGGAGGGATACGCCTCTGACAGACACACTAAATTTATGTAATTCTATTGAGAACAAGTGTTGCATCCAAAAGGAGCTTTGCCTGCTGGAGTGCTTCCAGGGAGTTTGGAAGGAAGTTACTAACAAAATACATGACAAAAGTCAGGGACTCACTGACTCAGAAGGTTTGGTTAAGTGGATCTGTTGCTGCTAGCTCCTTTGTCACCCCTTCTTTACCTTTCAGGAAGAGTGCTCTAAACATACTCCAGGCTTCTGAGAGTGACAGTGGGTTTTTGGATGCACAGGATGGTAGTATTGTACATTTTCACAATACTTGATTATGTCAACATCTTCGGAATACTTTATTAATCACATCACATCAATTTGTCTCCCCATTAAGTAATCAGGATGTCCATAAAGTATAGAGAGATTAACCTTCCTCAACCAGGTTATGAAGGAGAAGATTGAGGGAGGCATGATTATGGTCTTTAAATACATTAAATAAGTGTCCGCAGGTGTGGCAGCCATGTGCAAGAAAATAAATTGGAAGAAAGTAAAAGTGGATTCAGGGGGTACTGTAGTAGAAGATTGGTGGACATAGTAAAAACCAGATGAAGACAAAATGAGTGTTCAGTTAGAAAGGCAATCCTAGTGTAAATGAGGAAGCTATGCAGCCACATACTACTGTGTCAGTATGGGAGGCATAATGGGCACCGTTGAAACGAGATCATGCCTCTCGCCAACTTCTCTATACATCTGTATCTGGTGTTAGTCTTCCAAGGTTTCCAAGATATATGTCGTGGCCACCCGTTAGCCATACTTCACTGTCTTTTCTCAGGTGAGATCATCTACAGAGAAGGTTATATGGAAGCACTGGTTTAGTCCTTTTCACAAGGGTATGTGGCACAATCAGAGCTGCCATCACCACTGCGTGTGCTTCCTTCAGTTAGACCGCTGAGGAGTGGTGTCCCGTAGTACCACCAGATATATCTCTTAAGACTGCAACAAATCCTGCTATAAAATGACATGTTGTATCCTGCCAATGTGGAATCTGAATTTATAACTTCCTACGTTGTGGGGGGATTTGATATTTTATACAATATAGTCCTTTTGATGGTCTGTTTTGGTATATAATGGTCTAGTTCTTTTCTAGATGCCAGGTGGCTCCTGAATGAAAAAATAGCATCTACCCATACATAGATGGAAATCACTAATCAGAGCAAATCTTAATCCAGTCAGTTTTTCATTGACATCTAACCTCTTTTATGCTAATCTGTATTCTAGGACCATACCACACAGGAGAACCTGAGTGAAAAACCCAAAGTCACAGAAGACACCAGTAGTAGCAGTGACAAAGCAGAAGATAAAATCCCATCAGAGGCTATGCTACGTTTACTGCAAAGTGCTTTTAGCAGACAGATGGCTCAGAAGCGACTGCCAAAGAAGACTGCAAGTGAGAAGTTAAATATTCCATATGAACACTTCTATCAAGCCCTCGAAAAATTAAACAAGCCCTCCCAGTTGAGAGACTCAGAAGAAAGTCTGTACAGTGACTACGTTGATCTTTTTTACAATGCCAAACCATACAAGCATAGAGATGATAGACTGCTGCAAGCCTTGGTTGATATTATAAATGAAGGAAACTAAACTATAGGGTATGGCACTGAGTTGGAAATATTCATTCTCCCCACCCCACCTGTAGGTTTTTTTTTTTTTTAAGTCTGTCGTAAGCTCTAGTTGCGTGATTGCTGCTTTGATTGCTTCATATTTAATACAAATATCAAGGAAGGGAAAAAACGGGTGTGGGAGGATAAGGCAGTAAACTGATGCTTTTTAGTAATAGCTTTTTTCAAAGCCTTTCTTTATTACCATCAGAGTAGATTTGCCCCCTCAGGCATGAAATGCAATAGTATTCCCCTGAAAACCCTAATGCTCTATTTTAAACAATTTTCACGTTACTTATTCTTCCACCCTATTCGCTTAACATGCAGTAGGATTCAAAACCTGAATTACCAAGCAGTTTTGAATCGAACTGCCAAAGCTATGGGGAGATACTCTCATCCCTGGATTTGTAATGAATATTGCAGTCTTTCTTATATTTAGCATTTATTCCAGATTTAACACTTGGCAGCCAGTACTGCTTCCGTCATAGGCTTTTTGTTCCTTCTCCAGACAACAATGCTCCCTTACCCTTCTGTTCTCCCGTAAAGGAGCAGCTGGGGGGCTGGATTTGGACTGGAGCATCAGTGAACACTGATGAAGTCATTCACGATTTAGACTACAGACAGACATACACTAACATAAAAGAGCCCCAAATGAGGCATCCCAGACCATGGGATGGCATTCTCACCACCTGACTTTAACTACCTAAGTGAAGTGCCTGAATTATGAGCCTAGTCTTTCTAGGCTGTATGTAGTTAATGAAGACAGAGGCTCCTATAGATAGCACTTCAGAGCACTTGGCTAGTCTTTACACTGGTTCTGAGTTACCTGATGGAGTACTGATCTATTTGTATCAACTATATGAGCTTTGGGGGACCAACCTCCTATCTGTGGAACCTCAGTTACATTTCTAAAGTTAAATAATGTACATGCTTTCTGAGACACCTGCGTATGCAGTGGTCAGGACAACAAAGCTGAGATCACTTTGTCCTTTCCTTGAACTGACCGAAGTGGAATAGGAAGGATAACTGTACCAGCAAAGTCCACAAAGACTGGATCTTGGAGTATCTGTGGTAGATTGTAACATTGCCCAAATACCTAGGAATTTAAGGCAAAATGGATGGGGGAAGGTGTGAGAGAAAATACCCTGAGAAGGGACTCAGAAATGGAGGGAAAGAGTGCATGGGATGTGGAGGAGGGCGAAGGAGGAAACAGAGGTGGCTGTCAGAAAGCAGCAAGGGCGGGCGGCTCCCTAACATTAGCAGTGTACTAGACAAACAGTTTTCCACACATACCTCTTTAAAGTCAGAGTCAAGATTGACATATTGTTTTGCTTTTCATAATTAAAAAAAAATTATGCAGCGTTGGATGCTTAGAAATTGGAGGGGATCTAGAACAAGGAAATGAAGATTCCCAGGGGATAGTTATCTGATTGCAGTGCTAAAGATAATCCAAACAAGTGCTGACTGGTTTTTACTTTCCTTTCTCTCTCATCTACTATAGAAATGTGTTTTCTAAACATCCTAGAAATATTTGATTCTCCTTCACTGTCTATTCCTTAAAATGATGCAAGTGTCTAAGACAGGAATTCAGCATTTTGCTCGTAATTCATCAGTTCGGACAGAGTTTTTTCGAACTTCACACTAAATTCTGTAATGTAAAGGTAAATCTATTTACTGTAACAGTACTTAAGTCTTCTTTGATGGAAAAAGGGACTGCTTAAAGACAACTTTGAAAATTGTCTTACCAAACTTAAGGTTTAAAAATCTCTGCTTATTCATTCTTTGTGATGGTTTCATGCCTATCTTGGGCTTAGTCTGCTTTTTTTGCCAGCTTTAAATAGATTGAGCCTAGTTGATTTGAAGAATTCTTTCATATTTCTAGTCCATACTTCAGAGGTAACAACTCCACCATTGAATGTCTCTTACACTGAATCGCTTCGTCTCTACTAGGAAATTTGCTTAGAATGAGAAGTGATTAAAAAGATCCCTGCAAGTGGTCCAAATCAGAAAGCTTTCTTGCACTGTCCCTTCAACACACAAGCTTTCTGGCAATACATAACTACTGAACAAGCAAAACGTAAAAATTTCTAATTGCTGCTACTGCAGAGTGAGAGCACTAACTTATTTCCACTAATGTTTAATTTTCAGAACTAGGAGTTAATCTCCACGATAAATATTCCCATCTGGTGAGGTAGGACCACTTTTAGTCCTGTGCAATGAAGCTCGGAGGCTGGTTCCCTCAGATAACAGCAATTTTTAGCCAGTCCTCATTCAGGTATGTTACAGCGAGGAAAGTACCAGCAACACTCAGTCAGCCCTTGAAAGAAGTTTTCAGATTAAATGTGTGGAAAACATAGGACACCCCTTTGTTTTAAGATCAATTCCCATGTTGTAGCCAAAGTTTCATCAGAGGACAAGTTTAAAATCTCTCTTTTGAATGTTTCCAACCCAGACTAGATTGTACAGGAGTAAATTATTTTTATTGTTAGTCTTTCCTTGGTGCCTGTGTGGGTTTTGTGAAAAATGTAAAAGGAAAAAACAATGTTTTCTCTCAGAATTTTAAATTATATTTTCGTTACAGGTATTTATAATATAGCAAAGATTTTATTGAACAGACAGAATTTTAAAAGGCATAATAAATTATATTAAAGAACCAGATTTTTCTTGGGAAAGAGACAATTTCATCCAATAAAGGTATTTTTTAAAAGGCATGTTCCAACAGCAACCACAACATGTATGTGATGTGATGTTAAAATTTGTCTACTAGTAGCATAATACAGTGTGTTAGCAGAGCTCAGAGTGTGTGGTCTTAACATTTGTAAAGAAAACAGCAAGATAAAGTCAAGCCATTGACTTAAAGGGACCGGGAAATACAGTTTAGAATTAAAAATAATGGCTTGAGGAAGTAACAGTGGGTTGGGTGGAGAAAACGTGTAATTTATTGAAAGTGAAGACTTGCAGAGGATTTCTTCACCAGGAATGCTGGAGCGCTTACTTTTCACAGCTGTAGCCGAAGTAAGATTTGCTGCGGATGTCAGTGACAGCAGCACCGTCTGTAAATCAGACCCGGTGGCTCTGAATTACAAAATTCTGCCTATTTCACATACAGACGTGTGTGTCAGAAGCACTATAATGAAATAATACAGCAGAGTGAGTCAGGGGGTCGAATGAAATACTCGTCTTCGCTTCCTTGCATCAAAGCAGCAGCAGTTGAAATACTTGTTGGTTTTTTCCACCCTGCTACTCGCACTTCCAGCCGGTAAAGAAACAAGCCCTTACATACCCTTATGTACTGGAAACAGTTGTGGAGAACTGCTTTTTAGGGGTAGCTCTTTGCTGGTCCCTACTGAGGAGCGGGCTCTGTGGGGACCAGGTAGCCACGTGTAGAATTTGGGGTGTTCCCTGGGCTGCTCTAAGCTACGCTGATGCCCAGACGTGACCAGAAAGATGCAGCCGCCTCCGTGAAACCCCCTTCTCCCACTGTTGGGCTGAAAGGACGTCATGTTTGAGCAAACACTGCGGAGGTGAACGAGTCTGCTTTCCAAAGCTTTCACTCCTTGAGGACTTACAGATCATACTTATATTCAGATTTAGTTTGCTTCTCAAGTCTCAACTAACTACTGCTCGATTAACAAAACCTGCTTTGTCAAATGCTGTAAGGATAACTAAAACTTTTTTTGTGCTTTCAATAAGCTGCATTCCCATAGCAGAAATACTTTTAGTAAATGTGCATAGAAAATAGATTTCTGAAGTAGCATAAAAGAAGAAATCTAAGTCTACATTCAAGCAATATTAACTAGCTTCCACACTAAACAATGGATTTTCTCTCAAGTTGGCTTGCTTTTTAAATGTCGGGCTGCATTTGAACTTTCTAGCTTTAGCTGTTTTGAGTTCTCCAAGCAGAGTTTCTGATCAGTCATATCTTGTAGCTCCAAACTTGGAAATCTAGTTTTCAGAAGTGTCCTCTTTCTTACCTCTCCCAGAGTCACTTCAATCTGAAAACAATCATTTTCAGTAAAAAGAAAATTACTTTAAGAGAGAAAAGGGGACTTCACAAATACAAGACTAGAATTATCTTAGTATCAGAAATCCGGAGTGGATGTAGCCTGTTTATGAGAAGAGCACATTCATGGGAAGGGGAAACATCTGAAGGTTATTTACGAGCTTTTACGTATCTTATGTGCAGATCACACCGTGGAGGTGACTGCCACGCTTAATGTGCACCAGAGCAACAGGAGGAGCAGCGCTGTCCCTCCTGCAATAGCAAACCTCTACCACTGCAATTTTCCAAACATGACAAACCTAAGGAAAGTTGGCTCCTGAATTAGTTCAGCTCTGAAAATAATTATAGTTTAAAAATTACAGGGGAAAAAAATGGTGATTATTATTCAACACCGCTTTTGTGTTCATGCAGATACAAAGTATCTGCACAGCCTAAAACCCTTCTGTTTGGTCAAATCTTTCCTTTCAGGAAGCCCATTTCCAGAGCTCCCAGGAACCGTGCCATTCACAACAGCATTTTAGGAAGGGACAACTCTAGAAATGTGTATTTTGCTCCCAATCAATTACTCGGCTAGCTAGTGTTTCTGACTGCAGACTGAAAAGGCTCAAACTCCAACCCTACTAGTCACTAATAGAGATCATTTCAGTAAACACTTTTCTATTTAATGACACAAGTACTCATTAAAAAATATCGTTTCTCTTATTGCAATTTATGATGATAATGTAACCAGAAAGAACGAGAAATTTTGCTTCCAGCAACGCAGTAAATGCCCAGTGGAAAAAAATAGGTCAAATATGTTCCAAGTTCCACTAAGATACCAGAGAAAAATAAATAGATAAAATGTGAACATGGGTAGTTATCAGGAAAATATATCTTAATGGTTATATCATTTCAGCTATTTGACTACCTCCAATCGAATGTAGCTGAGCATATATCTCTCTCTTTCTGATGTCATACTCTTTCCCTAAAACAAATGAATTGGTTGCTGTTCGATGTACCGTTTTGTTTGACTATACCCGCGTTATCAGTTGGTGTTTCAAATCATAAACATGCAGCATAATGCAGTGCCATATATTCTGATAAGGAAATGCACTTGGAACTAAGGACGTGCAGCTTTGCATACGCTGATCCACAAAGTGCTCATGTGAAACAGACCTGCAAAGGTTAGACAAAGAGGAGAGCCATATGCCAGCTCCATTAGACCTAGCAAACGAGTCCTGCGCTTCGGAATAGCGATGGTGTCATGCAGAGCATTGCAAACATCCAGGAAGCCAAGGCAATGTTTGGTGCCACAGTTCGATACGTAACTCGGTTACCTTCATGCTAATTCAGTTTCTGAGAGACATGCTAAAAACCGAGGATGTAGAAAAAAACTTGTAGCTATTAGTTTCTCCTCTTTTACACTGTGTTTCAGTTACCCCGCTTTAGAGTGGTGCACCATACTTGAATGAAACTTTTCTGAAAATACCTGTAGATATTAAAAACGCTGCTTAACCAGTGACTTACATCAGGCTGCCTGAAGCCAGTGCAATTCATTGCTTATACCTTTACATGAAAAGAATGTAAGTACACGTTTACATGACTCCCTGTAAGCTCTCTTTGATGGTGGAACATAGCAACTCTTAGCAGGAACAGCAAGAAGGAAGAAGATGCATCATTAATTTGTTATAACAGTTTAAAGCTAAATTTCAGCTCAGATTTTGCATCAAATTAGTATTGATAATGCAGGTTGTTTTGGAGGGCAGCAGAGGAGGAAAAATTTGTTCCTTTTAACAGCTGAGGTACATTTTGCCGAAGAATTCTGTATTTCTGCAGTTGCACTAATGGAAAAATAACTCTACTCTTATTATGCAAAAAATAGCTGTAACTCTGTAGGGAGCTTTGAACAGTTTAGACAGTTAAGTAATGCTGGCTTTGTAAGAAAACAGGTAAGTATTATATCAGGCACTGCAAATGCTGGATCTTGAGTCTCTTGTGAAAACACTGCAGTCAAAATTCCTTCATGGCTTTGAGCATGAAATTTGAAATTCTTTAGGGAAGGGTATTCATAGTACACTGAATATTTCTTTAGATTTCCTTTAAAGTTAATAGAAATAGTCTGCTTTAGAGCATCTGTAGGATTCAGAGGTTGTTCTGAATGATACTATAGAGGAGACTGTCTCACAGGTACGTAGCAGCTCACTTCTGAATCACGCACCTAATTCAGGTGCTGCATTTACGTGTCTAATTAGTTAGGCAGTGTGAATGTTGTCTTCATCTCTCTCCCCCTCTTGCTCCCAGTCCGGTGCTGAGCCGTGCCAAGCACGCCTGGGTGCAGCTGCTCAGTGCTTTTGAAAGGCGAGGCTGAAGCTGTTAAGCATCCGTTCAGACAACGGGGCTCTCCAGTCCAGTGGTCGATACAGAAGATTTACAAGGATCTCCCATTTCAGTCCCAAGATTGTTCTCTATAAAGACCATGTGTGACCTCCCAGCCTTGAGGAAAATCAACTCGGAAAACGATGGGCATTAATCAGTTTAGCAAGTCATTTAAGCACATGCTGCAGGTGATGTAAAACCATTAAACGTATGCTTAATCTTACCCGATTGCTTGAATCACTCTCCTGTCCTGTTTAAGCATATGTATGGGATCAAGTACCTGACTGAGCACTTGGCTGAATCCGAAAGGATTGCTCCTCCAGGGCACCTCTGCACAGAGTAAGGGGATGTGATGTTAAAGTTCTGCTTAGTTATCGCAAATGTCTGCTTGCACTTCTATATTAAGTGTCGTGAGTCATGCCTGGATTTCCATACAGTGTGCAACTGAGTTCCATGAGTTGCTTACACTGCAGTGTACTGGGTCTCAACCTAGTACGGTGAATCACTTTCCCTCAGGGAAGTGCATGCAAGTCCTTCTTTATCAGGGAAACAACACTTGCAAAGCCCCAAGCAAGCCCTGTACATTTGGAGACCTTACCTCCATACAGGTTAACTTCATGTTCTTACTAAACAATTCAGATGTTCAGAGATTTCGAACCAGTGTGCCCCTGGTCTTCTTATGAAGTTCAGAGAATGCTATCCATTTAATTAGAAGCTAGACCACAGCATATGATAATAATTAATTTAGTTTCCTGTTACGGTGCTGTATAAATGCATTGGGATTGAAGAACAGTCTGAAGACAGATGCGCTGTTACTTACTTCGACAAATTTTTAATAACTCCGCTGTCCTTATAGGCTCACTCCAAACGTTCTCATGTACCTGACAAATGAAACTAGCTGAAAATAACTTGAGTCGGGTGTTATTCCATAGCAGTGAAAAGGAAGAGAAAAGAAAGATATGACAGACTGGAAACAGACCCAGACAAGAAAGAGTGAATTTTGTGCTTTTCCGTTCTCTTTATTCAAGCAGTTCTCAGTTGCATTACCCTGGCTTCAAAGGACAAATTTTAAAGATCTTTCTGCTGCTCATGCTGATGAGTCAGATATGGTTTGTTTTGTAACAAAATTCATTGCTTTCTTGATCCCTCATGTCTCCATTTCCTACCAGAATTCTAATTATAAAATCCAAAGCCCAGCATTTCCAGATATTCAAGGTTCATCAGCTCTGCAGTTTGTGTTAATCAGCTCAGTTCCTTGACTTCGCCCCTGTAATTTTATACTAACTGGGAGTCTAAGCCATTACCCATTTTTAGGAACATTCATCAACATGTGCCTACCTTTAGAGATGCTCAGTGTTTACTTTTCTCAGCAAAGCTAATGGCAGTTGTGTCCGCTCAGCCTGTTGGGACTACTCAAAAACCCTACACACACCTATCTGAAGCATGACCACAACACGTTATTCTTGCAAAGGTGTGTTGATGAAGGAGTGTGTCATTGCTGAAACTTTAAAAGGAAACAGAAGGAAGTGGGGGCCCAGCTTCCTCCACCTGTCGATGGCATATGAGGACCCAAATCCCTTTGGATTTTTTTAAATGCCAGCCCATATTGCCTCTCTCTGGAACAAAATATCCCTGCACGCATTGCGAAGTGTGGCTAGGGGATTACGCACTAAACTGAGCGTCATCATCTTCTGTTAGCACAAAGCCGAGGCTCAGCCTGCAAATGTCTTCTATTTGCCTGCATCTGCAGCGTGCAGAGCCATACAATTAGTTTCTTTGTGTGGGTGGAAGTAACAGTGGAAGAGGAAGAGATTTAATTTACTGCATTGCACCTTGCACATAAAAAAGGCTGATGTCTAGCTCACCCTGTCTCTTTACAGGGCCCGAGCAGCTCGTCCTTTCCTGAGTCACGAATGGAGCTGATCTGCTCATGCTCTTCGTTTTCGCCAGGCAGTGCTGCTGTCACTCACTCTGTTCAAAGAACCAAATCACAAAAAAGAGTTAACAACCTCATAGGCTTTATACATCTAAAAAAGAGCAATCTCCTCGCTTCAGGGAGGCATCCTTCTTGCCCTCAACCCTCAGCAAATGGTTGAAGGTGATTTTCTATTAGAGGCTACCTGCATGGAACTGATCGTACGACGTACAAGAACTTAGCAAAAATGCGTCTTTTTCCCTAACCTGGGAAAGCTTGAATAACCTGTGAAACCTGGAGTAATTCCTGCAATGTTGACAGAATCAGGCCGGTATTTCACCTGGGTCCAGCCCAGCCCTGCCCAGCCTAAAGTCTTCTGCCAAAATGCCCAAATAAAAAGTAATTTCTCTCTGCTGATCTCCACCCCTACCTACAATCACAAAACAGCTAAGATTTCATCTGTGCTGGGCAGTGTTTTCTGGTATGGCTTGTCCAGGTACACTTAATATCAATGAAACAGCGATGCTGCCAGGGTAGCTTATATTGAGTCTCCAAACAGAACAAATTATACCAGAACATTTATACCAGAAAAGCACTTGTTTTACTGGTATATGTTTTCATCAAGACATTCTAGCAGTCCAAACATTTCTCCTCTCTTTTACATTTAAATAGAAATATCGTGTTTTGGATTCCAGTGCATTTTTGGTGCAGTGAAATTAATGACAAAACACAGTATCTCACGCATTTAATTCTTGTTACCATCAATAGGATCTACACATTGTCTGCAAGCTTTGCAGGTCCCATAACATGTGGGAATTTATTGGTTCCCTCGCAGGTACCAAAGCAGACTCCAGATTGTAACCAACCTGAAATTAGGGCATCCTGAGGACTAGAAAGCTGTAAATTAGCCAAGAGCTGCGAGATGTGAAACAGAACTACCCAGCTTGAAGATAATGGCCATTCTCCTCTAGAATTATTGATAACATACATACAAGCATGCATGTATCTCTGTATAAAACAATATAAACATTATAAAGATAAGCATCACTAACTCCTCTCTTGGGTAGCATTCGTTTTCCTTCAGTGACGATGATGTTTCACGCTTGTTTGTAGACAGCAACTGGAGAGCAGAGTGCCAGAGCTCCCTTGTTCCACCAGCTGTCCTAGGTTTTAATTTTTTCCAGCCTGCAGATGGCCAGGAGAAAGATGAGCACTAGCACTTCAGCTAACCGGAAAAGTAACGCAGGAGAGGCAAGATCACCTTTTGTTTACCCTGAAAGAGGGGAAGGCTGAGTCATCTTCAGACACATCGCACGTTTAGTAGCTTGCTGTGCCATCTGTGTGACTGCTGTTCAAAAACCTTCCGATTCGGGGTTATTCTTGGCATGCCCTAACTACGACCGCTGACAAATAGGTTGCTTGGAAGGCCCTCAGCCAGGTTAAAATGTTATTTATGACATTTTTAGGTTTAGGTTTACCTGAATCCACAGCAGTGCTTTCCTATACTTAATAATACTCTGGCTTCATCAAGATAAACACAGCCTGACCAAGATGAAGCTGTGCTGCGTGAGACAGCTAGCAGATAGGCAGTGTAGGACAGTCCCTGCTCCGAGCAGGTTGGAGTCAGAGCAGGATGCAGCGAGATGGAAGGTGAAGGCAGGAGACGGGTGTCAGACAACAGTGGGATGCTTTGGCAGAAACTTCTCTGTGCATGTAGATCCAACCAGTCTGGCAGTAATTGCAATAATCACAACTCCTCATCTCTGTCCCGTTACACAACGGCTGTTCTTTACAAGTTGGAGTGGCAGTGACCATGCCTGTGATTATGGCATTCACGTTTGGTGCTCTTGTCATGATCCTTCATGTGCAAAGAAAACGTTTTTGTTTTCTGAAGAATCACAATCAGCCTTGGGAATGTTCTTGGCCAGAACGACTTGCTTTCCTCTACCGTGAACAGAAAGACTGCAAGCTTTGCAGGGAGCTGCCAGCTTCCAGAGCTCCTGCTCCCTGGATGCTGCTCAGCACCTTCCTCAACACAGCTCTGCTTTCTGCTCAGGACAGGCAAAGAAACACATATCCCACCGGCGTCCAGACACAGAGATCCTCACTGCCTTTGCGGCTTCTCTGCTAGGGCAGGGTCCGCCTTGCAGGGTCAGCAGTTTTGGACGGGCAGCTCCCTCCTCTGGCAGGTCTGCCGGAGTCCCTTCTTGCAATCCAGGGATCATCCGAAAAAGGACATGAGGGAACAGCTAACGGTTTCCGATGACCTGTATGAAGCACTCCTTGCCAACACTGTGCAGCACCTACTGTGGACAAAGGGATTCCAGCATGTCCCACCGAGAGAGTAAACCGGGGAAGAAGAAGGTGGTAGCGTGGTCTTCGCTTCCCCAGAGCCCACCAGAGCAGTGGTTTTGCCTGCAGCTGGGTGACCATGAGGACCTGGCTTGCATAGAGGCCTAGACCTCGCAGTAAAGCTGGAGAAGACCCAGGAGCCTCCCTGTGACTGTCACTAGATGGGCAACAGCTCACCTCCCGCAGTGGCTGCAGGGCTGACGTGCATTGTCCCAGGCAGCAAGCCTCCCACTCCCTTCTGGAAAGCAATGTGGGGAGTTTAGGCCAAGGAGTGGAGGGGCGGGTGAGCAGCCATTGGGTCTGCTGAGCTTCGTGGGCTTCGGCCATGGCAGCTCTGCCTGCTGACGGGGCTCAGCCTGATCCAGCCTGGGAGAGGGTCGGGCTCCACTCTGTTATCACCCCTGAGCTTCCCAGTTGCTCCTGGTGGGAGCTGAGCTTCAGGACAGGCAACTGTCAGACTTGTATTTCTGATATTACAAATAACCAATAGCACCAGAGGATTCCTCCTTGCCCATATTATGTGGAGGAATTAACTCTTCGCGGTACCTAATTTTTCCTGTGAACTTGAATGGATTACTCCTTATGGACTTCAATTTCCATTCTATGTGGCTCTGTTGAGATAAAAAATACCCTGTGGGCTTTCTGCCTTCTTTTATGACTTCTTAAGACTTTAAAAAGTCTTGTTGCAGCTGCATGGACATCTGGGGTATCTGGAGAGACGCTCCCTTCATGCTGCTGTACTGCTATGGCCCTGCTGAAATTCAGAGCAGGGTAAGTAGAGGTGGGTGTACTGGGAATGAATTTGTGATACACCTGAATTATCTGACAGTGCTGTCAGGAAGAAGTTCCTGAATTTGTCCAGGAATTTTTTTAAAGTTTTTAACAAGGGGGTAGTGCTAATAAAATGGGAAAACAACACCTAATTCCTGCTGCAGCTCAAATCGTGAACCAGCAAATTGCCCATGAGGTTTTGGATCCCAAATGCCCTTCCTTTTACTGCTCGTTAAAGCCCTGCTGCTGTCTGTGCTAGCCATGTGCCTGGGAAAACACGTGCAATGCACGAGACGCTGTTGAGGGATGCCATCGTCTGCAAATGAATAAGGTTTGACCCTGCAAAAGATGGTGGCAGACGAGCTGAAGAATGGCACCCGTGTTACAGGCTGCTGCTCCCGTTGAGGTTTTCCCCGGGGATTCAGCAGATGCCGGCTAATGGAAAGATGCTCATCTGGTGCGGCGGGGGGCTGCAGTCTGCCTCCAAGTCATCTGAAGGCATTTACTATGCCACTTGCATTACCTGAGCTATATGATCAGAGTCTGTAACCACCTATAACTGCTTAGAAATATTCTTTCCATGCTGTCGCTCTGCCTTTCTGAGCTCAAATAAATCAGAAGCCTTATTTGTGTAAGGCTGATTTTTTTAAAGCAGGTATTAATGTTGCATCATTGCCATCTTGCTAACTGTATAAGATTTTATAGGTTTTTCACCTTCATTAGAATTTACTCAGATTGCTCTTCAATTCTCAAATGAGGGATTTTCCATATACGCTATGGCCCAAAGTACTTTGGAAAGAGTCGTGTCTTCCTTGCTTGACAGGCGAAGCTGTGGTTTCAGTGCTCTGAGCTGCATTTTGCCTTCCTACGCTTCCTCAGATGTAGGTGACGGCTGTGCCTCCCTGTCCTTTCCAAGCCGTGGCTTTGCCAAACTGTGCTACGGCAGCGAAGCTGCAGCGCTTCCAGGCTTTTCCCGGAGATCGAGCCGCCCGGGTCCTTTGCCACCACTTTTATTGCTCTTTTCTGAAGTCTGGCAGCGGCAGAGATGCGCAGGATGGAGCAGCTGAGCATGATGCTGCTCTCCAAAATGGTGGAGGCGGCTGAGCTCCCCGCCGGGCGACGCAGCCTTACGAGTCCCCGGCTTTTGTTGCAGCACCTTCGCAGCGCAGCCTGGTGCCCGGTAACTCATCTGCTCTCCTGCTGAAATTGCTTCCCATGCTACTGCTTCCTAGGTTTCCTCTTACTGAAGTGATGTTTCCTCTGGCTGCAGTTTCCTCAGGTTTCTCTTTATTAAATTTGTTTTCCACCAGCGTGCTTTGTGCCTTTTGTTGTTCTCTGCCCACATTTCTGGTGTCTGTTGCTTTGCATTAATTTGCAGCTCTCACCAGTGCTAACTAATCCTCCCAAGTATCAAATCTCATTACACGCTGCTTGTTTCTTCTTCTGGATCATTAATGAGGTTGTTAAATAGAATGAGCCCTGACACCTATCCCTTTGCCATCGTATTAAACAAACCCTCCCCAGTTTGCTATATTGTCACTTATCATTTTGTTTATGGTCTTTCAGCCAACTTTAAAATGAGAGTGTTCCTTCCAACCCTGATTTACATTAATTTATCAGAAGGAAATTTCATTAGTGTGTCAAGTGTTTCACTGCAGTCCAAATCTGGTTGTTTTTTGCTCTCCTTCAACCTTGCCCTCTAGTGCTTATTTGGTGATTCTTTCAAAATAAGAAAATCAATAATATTGTCAGGCAACACTTGTTTCTCGCTGCTCGGGGTTTTTTGGCCATCTAAATTACTGGTGGTACAAATCACTGTGCGTAATCTGTGTTTTACTTCTGTGCTAAGGTTCATCTAGTCTTTCCAGTGACAAAGATCATCTGGTACGATTATCTGGTACAGTGTATTGTTTCTTAAGCACAACCTACTGCAGATGTAATATTTGCACAGAAGCACAGGAGTAGAGGACAACATGGTTTTTGGACGGCTGTTCGTTTTTCAGCACGTTCAGCTGCAAACCCTTACACGTGTTCCTTGCCGTTCAGGTAACGCTGCAAGAAAAGCTGGGGCGGGAATGGAGAAAGGTTAGAAATGTGACTGTGGATGAGCAGATAAATGCAGGAAGGTTTTGTCCGTGCGCGTGGGCATCCCAGTGCTCACAGCTCAGGTTTTGTGAAGCGTTTGCTGGTGCTACCGGTGTTATGTGTTGCCTTGTGCGTCGCAGCTCGCTGCAACCAGCCCTTTCCCTTCTCCTCCTTCTGCTGCTGTACTCGCCGGCAGCTAATCCGATGGGAGTGACCATGCTGTAAGCAAGGTACGAGTCTTCTTCCTCCTGCTCCAGGGGAACACCAGCCTTCCCACGGGTAGGTGTCTCCATCAGCAGGGCATATATTTGTGGATACACGTGTATACAGTATATCAGAGGTACCACACATCCAGTTTTAACATTGCACCCAGAATCGTTGTATTTTTGGCGGTGGCTGTCCCCACTGAACTACGCAGAACTCTTTTCACTGGGCTTCATTTTGTGCTCTGGTAGGCACTAATAAATAACATGTTTTTTGGAGTGGAAAGTGAATTGAATAATGTTTGGTTTGTGTTCTGGTGTGTGAAAATGTGATGTCTTTTTCACACTGAGCAAGAAAAGACTCGCTCAGGTCTTATTTTCCTAGTTAGCAAGAAGACCATGTATAATTAAAATGCTGCCAGGTGCCTTCCTATTTAGCATGCTTACAAACCATGCAGCGCGCTCAGGCTGCCTTGAAACTCATTGAGCTTGTTAAAACATAAAAATTGTACAAAATAATTGGACAATTACCAGTATTGAGAACATCCTTCATTTTACCAGTGGAAAATTACACCCTTTACTGAGAAGGTAATTTTGATAAAATCAACATTTTGGGATAAGAATTTATTAAGCAAATAAAGGTGGATTACCACTACTTGATAAAAGCTTGAAATAGTCAATGATGAAGTACTAATAGCATGAAAACCTCTTGCTCTTTTTATTTACCAAATCATCTTATCTACTGATGTAATAATTACAGCATACAAGTTCAATAGTAGTCTTGATTTTGCCGTCAGTTAAATGGAGGAGAAAACAATATTACTGTGAAGCATTGCAAAGTTATTTTTTAATTTTCGTATCGCCTTGTGACCTTTGGAAAGAATTGCTCTGTAGCATTGCACACTTTCCTTTGGCTCTTCGAGACCGTATGTTTTGTTTCTAATTAAAGCGTGACCTTGCAATGAGGATGACTGCCGCCTTGTCATTAGCTGCATGAAGTGTTCCTCCTGACTTCCTTAGGTGCATAAATACCATGGTTTATTCAATCCTTCCATATTTCTCCATAGCCAACAAGTCTCCTGCCAGCTGAAGCATTTTTCCCTTTACCTTGGGCTGTGGTGGATAGGGACTTGCAGGATAGGGACTTGTTTTTTTTTTTTCTTAGCGTTACTGTGAAGGAAAGTGTGAAAGTACATTTGAATCCATACCGTTAGGTCCATATTTATTTGCAATTGTTTGGTTGTGTTTGTGCTAAACTTTCAAATGCTCTAACTAATCAGACCGCAGTTAAAATGAAACCCTGTCTGCATGACAGAGAGGAAAATTTTGGTTGGATAACGGGGTATGAAGCAACTACTGTGTGTATATGTTAGATACAAAGCGTGCTCATCCTTTGAGCAGGATTTTCTGAGTGCAAAAAATTTTGTCCCTGTATGTATTAACATACTTTTATTGGATCAAAACTTCTGTTTTACTGACTAATATGGCAGGTATGAAGACGGTACTAATAACTTTTTATCTCTGCCCTGTAACCTATTCTTCCTAAACAGGTGATCTCTTCAACTATTATTAGATTATCTTCTCAAAACTTCATCTTGGTATATCAAAAACAGGTTTATAAGTAAGGAGAATTAGAAGTTTATGGAACTTTTCTATACATGGAGTTAGGTAAAAAATGCTGCTATTAAGCACAACAGCAAACAACCAGGAACAAAACAAACACAAAATTGATAGCCCCTGTTGCATACAAAATACATGAGGTTTTGTTTCAATAGCAAGACCCGGTTATTGAGAATTTGAAAGTTAATAGTTCTGTTTGTGGCAGCTCACTTTACACTGGAGCTCAGCAATGACATGCCCTAACTATCACACTGAATATCAAAAACCATGCCAGAAAAAAACATCTTCTTCCAGAGGGCTGCGCCGCTCTGAGTTCTGATACATGAGGTTTTGTTTCAATAGCAAGACCCGGTTATTGAGAATTTGAAAGTTAATAGTTCTGTTTGTGGCAGCTCACTTTACACTGGAGCTCAGCAATGACATGCCCTGACTATCACACTGAATACAGCCTTCAAAAAAACCATGCCAGAAAAAAACATCTTCTTCCAGAGGGCTGCGCCGCTCTGAGTTCTGTAGGAAAAATAATGATTTGTTTTGTTCTTAGTTAGTTAGCTGGTAGGAGGAGAAATCCTTATGAAAACAAGGTAGTTATAAATTGAACAAATTAGAGCTGGCTCCTAGGAATTTGCATGCTGAAATGCTCAGCAGCTTACTCTCCATCAGCCAGCTCCCGAGGCAAAAACCACAGTGTCAAGTTAGAGACGGAAGGAGAATCAGGCAGAGAGGTTGGACGTCTCAGGGTCGTTACACCAAGCAGAAAGTCGTGGAGAGGGTTGAGCCTTAAATCCTGCTGCCAGGGAGCAAAGCCACTTAATCCTGGTCTAGAGGGAGGTGCCCGATGCTGGTCAGAAACTCTGGGACTTGGCGCTGAGAAGACCCCGGACCAGAGCACGAATCCTCCTTGCAAAGCACAAGTTAACGCAAAGCAATAAGCAAATACTCCCCGAAGAGCTGACAACCCCCTGCTGGGTATTTATGCTCAAAGCCAGGAACTGCTGCTGTTCCTGATGTGCTTTTAATGTCACCTGAGCAAAAGTTTGGGAATGGGAAGAGCTGCACCAGTGACGGCTCCTGTGCACAGACTGATGCTGTTGCATGTGGCGAGTGGGATGAGCCCGGCCCAAAAGAGTAGCTCAGAGAGCTGCTGCTGAGAGCCACGGCGAGGGGCACAGCGTAGTCCTTTGGAGACAGAGCACGCTGCCTGTCTCTTTGCAAGCAGACAGGGAGCAAGGTGCTGCGGTGCTGCCTGTCCCCAGGACGAGGGCTCTTGCAGGTGGGACAAGGTCCTTCGCCCAGCCCCATCGGGTGCCAATGAGGGCTCAGCTGCTCCCTCTGGCTTGAAAACAGGGACCCTGACCTGCACAGAAAATACAATTCGTAAAACTGTTTGTATTAGAACACTCAGAAATAAATAAAAGCATTTAAGGCGCATGTTCCTTGATTAAAAGACATAAACAGCCTTTGGGGCAGCTCAGCTCTCCAGCAGTGAGGGGCTGAGTCAGCGCTGCCTTCCTCCTCTCAATCCTGGGGCTGAGACACCGAAACTTGAACTAAAAACCAACAACAACAACAAAAGCGACTCCTTCAAGGCGGCATGGCTTCAGCTGTTAGAAAGGAAGATGTCGCCAATTAACCCACTGACCTCTCGTCCCTCCCTCCCCTCTGAGAGCCTTGCTTGGGGAGGGGGCAGCCCCAAATATTGCTGTTTTGCAGGTGAATTGGCTTGTGGAGGGATCTGCTCGGGCCAGCCTGAGGCACAAAGCAGAGGTGTGTGCCTGGGATGGGGGAAAAACCCCTTATTCTGTCCTGCCCCACTTAGGGAGCATGCCCCCCCCCGGCTTGTCCAGCACACATCAATTGTGCTCGTGGGGATTAAACCTCTGTTGCAGCTGTGGGTCTTAGGGGCATTTAACCCCAACTTCAATCTCCCCAGTGCACGTGGGGAAAGGAGCTGTTCTGCTTGCTAAAACGTACCCTGCCCTCATCGACGTCACGGGTACGGGTATGGGTACGGGTACGGGTACAGGTATGGGAGGGAAGATGCCATCTGATTTGGTCACGGCAGCCAGAGGCAGCTTTTCAGTACCATTGCTTAAATGTCACTGACCAATACTGAAATTCAAGGAATGTTTTTTCAGGTGTAAACACGTAGTGTAACTCCTTATTTAGAAAATATTTCATCTGTCTCAATCCTGAGATATGTATCTTATAAGATGTAGGATACAAGTACAGGTGTGAGAGACATGAATACCTCTTATGCTTTTAGTTTTTTGCCTTCCTTCTCCAACGTCCCATCTAGCTGATGTTATTTTGGGTTTCGGTGGAGGCTTTTTCAGCCCTTTGCTGAATTTCGTAGTCATGCTCTGAGCAGCTCTGGGAGGTCAGAGGCAGAAGTCCCCGGTGCTTTGGTTCCCAGAATGCTCCACCTCATCCCACATCTGTATGGGTGAGCTTGTGCTGCAGAGATGCCTGAACACCTCCTGCTGAGCGTGTCCAGCCAGGGTCCAGCAGGACCTTGGTGCACCAAAAGCTAGGCTCCAGCAGTGAGTGAATTGGGTCCCTGAGGACCGGCTCAGCCGGAGGGATTCAGCAGGAGCTGTTGAGGCGTGAGTTATCATTCCCCGGCCAGAAACCAACCCTGAGAGCAAAGCACCTGGGATAGGGCATGAGAGATGCCAAAGGTCTACCATGAGTGATGACAGGGGTCAGGGCAAAATAGCGGCCAGCGAGGCAGTCTGGACCACGCGGCAGGGCTCAGGGTGAGAGCTGAAACACCAGCTGCGGAGCAGAGGTCATTAGGTAGGACGAGGAGCCAGGGTGCGAGAGGCAGCAGGTCTTGTCCAGAGGGCAAAACCTGCCCTCCTGCACAGGCTGAAATAAATTGCAATGTTTTCCAGCAGCTGAAAATGGAAGCGAATTAGCACCCTAATTGATGAGCCCTGATGGGGACGTTACCCTGCCAGTAACGCTGCGGCCTCACGTGTTACTGCATCGCTTCCCTTCGCTGAGTCACTGCTCCCATAACGGGAGGTCAAAGCCAGGTGACAGATACACAGCGGCTGTTCCAGCTGAAGGAGTCACTCATCAGAAAGCGATAGGAAAATCATCATCTCCACCCGAACAGCAGCAGAGGAATTTAGGCACATCTGGTGGGGCGTACACCAGCGCGCGGGGCTGTTGCAAGAAGCAGGGGTTTTGCTTCTGTCATGTCTCTGGGGTGAGCAGGTCCCTGCCAGCACCCCAGGGCGCCGGGCTGGCGCTGAGCATCCCCGCATCCGCAGCCCAGCAGCCTGCAAGGGGCTTCCTCCAAATCGCCTGTTTCTAGCGTGGGTGTGTAAGGGGTGCTGGAGCTGAGCAGAATGGTGGTTACCCACCAGATTTCCAATGAACTCTAATCAAACTGGCTCTTATTTTGTTTGACATTAATTACAGTTGTCAGGAAAAGCAATGTGCTAAGAGTTGAGGATCTTGGCTCGGTGGTGTTTGACTGAGCAATATAATGCTACCAAACTGCCGCCATTTGGGGCAGAGCCCACCAGGGTTGGGCGCCTTCTGACCCAAAACCCACCAGGGTCCAGGGTGAGCGTGTTGACGCAGACCCACGTCCCCTCTCCGAACGGATGGCGGAGGGCTGGGGCCCTGGGCTCAAAGCCCACCTGCAAGGCCTGGCAGGCACTGATGAAACAGACTGAGCACATCTGCCGTGTGCCGAGTCTCACAGGTTGGACAGGGACAGAAAGCACACGTAATATTGCTCATGGAAACACTAGAACTTTTCAGTAATCTGTGTAAGAAAGATAACTTTCTGGCTTGCCTCAGGTGACATCAGCACTGCTACTCTCAACCTTATGAGAAAAACAAGCAAAAAACTCCTGAACAACCTGTCCCATGTAAAGGTGGGTAAGACTAATGACTCGTTTTGTTTCCAATCCGCTAAAGTTAACACGACCTGTTTGTGCCAGGGCTGCAGGAAAGAAATTTACATTCCTGCCACAATTACAGAAATTGGCTAGGTGAAACTACTTAAAAATTTTCAGAGAAACACTTGAAATTCTTGAACATGGTTCTGCCTGTGTCAATTACCATTAACTGTCATTATCTGCCATCTGAATTTACTGATAATCTCTGCCTTCTGCAGCTTTCAGTGTGAGAGGAAAGCTGACCTAACGCTGTTTGTTCACGACTATGCCCCATTTTCTAAGACACTTGGTTTTTTTATTTCTTAGCTAAGAGGTCCTGTGATTGAACAAGAGCTCAAACCGGTATTAGGTAAAGTCAGAGAAACAGATGGAAAAGAAAGCCCTTTTGAAATAAGCACTCATTTAATAAGAAAATGGATTACGCAGGCACAGCTCTACAGTTCTGCGGGAGGGAAGAGGGAAAAACCGAGCGTGACGTGGGAGACCCAGTGTCCCGACAGGGCTCATCGGAACGTTTGGAGCTCCACCTCGTGGATCTTGGCCACCAACGGCGGCCACTGGCCGGGGATGCCGAGGTCTGTCAAACCTCTTCGGTATCTGGAGCTGCACCAGGCTGTCAGAGACGTGGGCGCACTTACTATCATTTCTTAATGCTGCTAAATGCAGTGCAGGTGCTATTGCATCGATCTTAAATGTCCACGTTGGAGTTACTGATAGACCTACCTCTATGTCCTGGAGATTCATCTGTTGATTCTTTCTGCTCCGTCATGAAACAGCTGGACCAAAAGGGATTGCTTTGCCTAAGTAAAACAGTTAATGTGCAGGCATTTGTCATCTTTAACTGAGGTGCTGCCCTGATCCTTCAAGAGGCACGTTTGGCTGCCTACGATCTTTTAAAGATGTGCAGAGTCCATACGTCAGCTACAAAATACACTCCACCACATAGGTCACAGTACTGTAACATATACTAATATAATCTATAGCATTTGCTTCAGAGAGAACTTGAACGAAGTCATTGGAGAGTGTAAAAAAGTCTCTACCAGGTATGTGCATCAGTAACCACAGGGGAAGAAGTCAGTAGCAGGCTGTCAGATGAACGCAGCATATAATGAACAGTTTAATGTGCATCTCCTGCTGTACATCTCGGGAAGCAGTGCCAACCCTGGCACAGCCTGTCCACATCCTCGCCAACAGGCAACACAGGCAGCACTGACTCCCGGGGAGATTCGCCTCTGCAAATGGCTGGGGAGCCAGATAAGGATGTTCATGTTGTTGGGGCTCCTCAAGGTGAGGGGAGAACTCCTGCAAAGAGAGCACGCTTACATGCTGTGTTTGCACCAAGAAATGTAAGCCTGACAACAGAAGTCTGTAGAAATAAGAATTCTTTTCATGAAAACAGATGTAAATAGCTGAGCTGATATTCAAGACAGAAACACAAAACTACTGGTGAGAAATGAGGACTTGGGGGCTTTATGGCCACAGTGAAGAAAGCCTGTGCTGGAGAAAATACATAATTTAATCCTCTGGACAGAGAATACCTCATGGTGAGTACCTATTGTTAAAGCACAGTCAAGCTGAAATGGTTGTAGTTCTTTTATGGAACCTTTAAACAGATCCGTACTAAACTACTTAGAGAAAAAAAAGCCATCCCTCTACAGCACTGACAGGGATGCAGAAGCTAAAGGTTTTAAATGAAAAAATAGATTCATGGCAAATGTGTAGGACAGATGTAGCTGGCAGTGTCTGGCTGCTGTTCCCTGAGTACAAGGGCACTCCAGACCACAGCGTTTGGAGAAGGTGCTGGAGCAAAGTTCACACACCAAAGCCCACGTGCTCTCTGAAAGCAAAGCTTTCATTTTGCCATGTCATACAGATGCATATGGCTACAGACCAAGTGCTAAATAAAGCGCTTGCTGAACAGCCAGCTGGACCCCTTCCAAGATGCTCTTAATGAGCAACTGACACAGCAGAACTGATGTGCAAAATCCTCTGCGGAGGGGGAAATACTTAACAGCCACTTTCTCAGCCACAAAAGGTGGCGGGCCAGTTGGCTGACCTTGCAGGGAGCTGACAAGCCAGGCCACCTCGCTGCTATCTGTCAGGTTTTCATGGGCTGGATGCAATCCCTGATTCAACTCCATCGAGCCAACCTGGGAGTGAAAATACAGCTGTTTTAGCAGAGACCATCAACTCTGCTGATACAAACCCAGTGCCAATATGCAAGCTCCAAAAGAACTGGTGTGGCAGCACGATGTGACCGATGCGCAGAAGCCCCAGATACAGTTCCACTAGGTAAATTACTTTTTAACTTCAATCACACACTCAGTCTGGTCAGTGAGGGGTGTGTGCCAGACAAACTCTTGATCTGAACTGAACACCTATTTCAGCCCAAATGCTCTAGAGGGCACCGTGCTCATAGAGTACCTCGACGGTTGTCCCCATTTGTGCAGAAGACTTTGGCTGAGAAACTTGTCATTTAAAATTGCACTTCTTCATGCAGGATGTCTGGGGAGATTCCCCACTGCTGAGGCAGCATTAGCCCTTCCTCCTGAAAGATTGCAGCTCCCCGTGGGCGTCTAACCTCGTCAAAAGGTGTGTAGTGCAGCAAAAACTGTATTTGCTGTTAGGATTTTATCACTAAAACTGGTTTTGCATTAGTGCAGATGTGTGCTAATGAAGGAAGAGCCATCAGCTGCAGGAGGGGTCTTTGGGGTGGACACCTTCCCATCTCCGTGTGTGTGCACTGTACCATCCCACCCCTCTCATGTAGCACATGCCAGAGGTCTACACCACGGCAGAAGAGGAGATGCCTCTTGAGCTGGGTGTAGGCAGGACCAGCTCCAAAGAAAGTTGCAACTGGAATCTGCTGGAGGCATCCTGGGAACCATTCCTCTTTTGTTTTGTTTTCTTTGTATGTAAGTAGACAGGCCCTTGATTCCAACTACCAGCAGTTACTTCTAGAACATCCTTAAAGAAGGGACTCCTGCCTGACCAGGGTTTATCTAAGTTCAACAGAAAATGAAATGTTGGCTTCTTCTCTTTCACAGACCTTCCTCTGTTCACACCCTCCAACGCTGCCTCCTACTTCTAGCTGGGGCAAGCACGATCAACAAGGCTTCAGATGGTATCTTCGTGCCATATCTCTGTTTCTAGCCCTGATCCTGACTTTGGCACAGAAAAAAAGACAAATAATTTCGTTAAAAGTAGTCTGTGTTGTTTCTCTGTGATACAAGTGTGAATTTTGTGCTCCGCAGGTGGCAGAAGGCAACGAGCAGGTGAAGCACCGGGATTTTGTTTCTAAATCTCAGAGGAGATGGAAGTCCAGGGAGTAAACCAAGTTTCCAGCTGCCACCAGATTTATTTAGACAAGTGTCTGAAGTCAATTGGTTGCTTTGAAAGTTTGTTTGGGATGGAATTATGGGTTAAAAAAGGAACATGTTACAAAAACTGCTCTGACATTATTAGAGTCCACATACATTTTCTGTCATTTGGCCTGTACTTGAACTGTTGACTTGTAAGAGCTGTGATTTTCAATTGATTCACTAACTGCGGGTGCTTTATTCCTGACACAGTTAAAGCTGTCTTGCTTGGCTTCAATGCAATCTAGAGGGCTGGAGGGCTGATTTTTTTCAGGTATTCAGCCCAGTACCTTGGGCTGAATTTTATCTTCAGTTCCCCTCATTTATTCCTTGAAGAGATCTATTTCTTTCTCTGGCAACATCTGAACCAACAATAATTAGCAGGAAACTAATTTTAACAGGTAGATTGGTTAGACATAGTGCCAGGTAAATCAAACGGCTGGTGAAACTCTCTGGGTCTTACGTGGTGGTAGACTTCCCCATGTGAGACCTTCTTAGTACAGGAGGAGGAATGGAGCTTTGGACGGAGGTTTTACCTCTCGGAAAATCCTGGTAAACTTTCAAGTTTTTTAGACAAAAGATGCAAGTTGAATATCTCTTTTTCTCCTCAGCTAGCGGGAATTGAAAAGCTGGTTAGGGAGAATGGGAGCGCTTGAAAGTGAAGCAGCAGGGAGGAGAAATGAAAGAAGGGAATCATAGAATCATAGAATCACAGAATGGTTTGGGTTGGAAGGGACCTCTAAAGGTCATCTAGTCCAACCCCCCTGCCGTGGGCAGGGACATCTTCCACTAGATCAGGTTGCTCAGAGCCCCGTCCAGCCTGACCTGGAATGTTTCCAAAAGCCAGTGCATCTCTGTGATGTTGCATAGCAAGATTTGTATTTGTGATAATAATTTATTTGTGATAAAATACAGCCTTTTCTTAAAAGCAGTTCCTGAAGGGACATCATAGACAGTAAAGTACCCTCCACCAACCCTGTTCCTGTCCGTGTGCTACAGCACCTTGCAGAACAACTGGTGCTGCAGGGACCTTGCACTGATCGTACGTGACCTGCGGGTGTTTCTGGGCAGACGTTGGCCCTGAGCCGGGCAGAGCCGGAGCCCATGCTGTGGGCATGCTTCCTCTCTCATCAGCAATGGCCCCTGCAGCCCTCGCCCGGCCCCCTGCACCCACCTGCACCCGGGGACCGCCGCGTGCAAGAGATTTGACTGGGTTGCCATAACACACACCATTGCCCGACTACCATCATTAGTAACTGCAGCCCAAATAAACACCTGCTAAACTTAGGCCTTCAAAGAAGGATTTTTTACAAAGGTGGGAAACAAAGGCTGGCGGGGTTGTCTGCGGTCTGGCATGGAGCCCGTCCCAGCAGGAGGACCACCCGGCTGCCCGCTCCCTGGACTGGCCCCGGGATGAGGCTTCCTTCCCCTGCAATGTGCTGACCGCTCTGCACAGGTACTGCTGTGTTTGGCCTTGGTCCTATGAAAGCATGGGCAACGACAAGGGAAATAATGCAGGAAAACTGTTTTTGGCCATCCCATAGCTCCATGGCTGGCAGAGAAGCATTCTGGCTTAGCCTGGTCAGTGGAGTACCATCAGCTTTGTGTAAGAGATGGTTTTATTACTCCTAATTAAGTGACAGCTGGACGTTTGCTGGCACTTGTTGACTGTCTGAATGAGAAGAGGTCTAGAAGCAAAGCCAAGTGAAATGAGTAACTGAGGCAAATGTGAGTTTGACCATGTATCCACAAAGTACGGGTTTCATCTCAAAGCTTATCACTTAAAATTTAAATGTTCCCTATAAATACAGTGGAACTAGAGCCCATAATCCTGTTGTCTTTAAAACCAATTTGCTAGGATGCATCCGTGTCATTTACTGGACAGGATAAAGCTTTAACAGTGACTGTGAAGTTTTCTTGGAAGAGCAGAACAGAAGCTAAGCAATGACTGATAATTAAAAAATTTCCGGACAGTGAAAGAACATGAAATATGAAATCCCGAGTCAGCCGTACCCGCAGGGCAGGCAGTGCTGCACAGACAGTGCTGGGGAGATGCTGATTGCAGGGTGCTAGCAGTGACAGAGAAGAGTTTAGGGGTTATGGTGGAGGCAGCACAGCACAGTTCTGTAAAGTAAAGGGACAACACTGGAGTTATAAACCGAGGAAAGGTTAGAGAAGTGTTTTTTCTCCTATATGCGGCATATGTCAGATTCAGCAGCTGTCGGGTTTGCGTGCAGACGCAGAAGTCACCAAAACCGTTTTGTGGACTGGTAGAAGTAGGGGATGGATGAGGCGGGAATCGGCTGAGCTGCTGCAGGGTGAGAGCTCACCAGCAGCAACAGCAACCTCCAGAGGACTGTGGTGATGCTCCCCTGGCTGCACCTTCCCTAACCCATGGCAGGTTAGAGCAGAGGCACCATTTAAACCACTGACATTAACACATTAACCCCTGCAGTGACCAACCGAGCGTGGTGACGCAACCAGCAGCGGCTGGAAGGGGATGACCTCTTTGGGCAGCCGCAGGCAGGCAAGGGTCTCTGCCTGAATCCCAAGCGTGTGCCCATAGCTTGCCCAAATGTTGGCCGAAGCTTTAGAGAAAGAGATACTTTGCCCAGGCAGCTGAGCAGCGTGCCTGAGTACTGCTCAATGCATTAATGGTCGGTCAAAGAGGAGATTAAGAGGTGCCTTGATTATAATCAAAAAGTACTGATGGGGAAGGAAAACAGACGTCCTGAAGGATTTGTTCACGTCATGAGCAGAAACATAACAGGAAGCTGTATGTCATACATGGATAAATAGTGAGGCAAAGAATCACTGCAGTAAAACATCCAGAAAATGGGGTATTCCCCTGAAGTCCCCAAGTAAAGATGGGACCACTTTTTTGGAACACAGGTAACTCAGTAGAAATGTAATTAACTCCCTCAGCAGAGGAGTAACTGGATGAAATGGATCAGCCTGGAAGTTAAGCTAGATATTCTTGGTCTCCTTTGGCTTTGAGTTGGATGAATGCATTAATCCAGCATTAATCCAAATAAAGTCAGAAACCCCAGCAAAGGAAAACCTAACCTTGGCAAGACAGAACTCGAGAAGTTAACCTGCAGTTTGGCTTTTTTTCCCCCCATTCTCCAGCAAGCAACACACAGAAGCGCTAAGACTGTTCTACTGGAAAGTCACTCCATAGGTCAGGTAATAGGCAGATATATGCAGAACTTTTTGGGAGATAGCGGTCTTGCTCTTATCTGTATAGGAATGCAGAAAAGGCTGATACTGGAAGTTGAAGGTGCTGAACCGTCCAACAGGAACCAAAGCTTATGCATGGACAGAGAGTGATCATACATGTCAAGATCCCAACACAACGTTCAGCTCCCTTAGTCAGCTTCAATTACAGAAGTGTAGATGTTGCAAAGTTCCTACAGGGTGCATGAAAGAGCCAGCCAAGCAGAAGAGCCTTTCAGAGCTGCAGTTGCTATAGAAGATACGCTATCAAATGGTATTTTCTAATATGCTGGAGAATTCATGCAAAAAAGAGACATTATAAATTCTCTAATGACAGGGCAAATTTCAAATGGAGCTCTTGCTTCCTTTTGCCATCAAATTCAATCACGCAAGACGCAAATCTGCAGGGAACCCGGCCTTGTTAGTTCTGGTGCTCAGGAAACTACTCTATTCCTTAAATGAAGCAACTTCATGGACTATGCAATGTATTCTGTGTTTAGGGATACCTTACAGCAAAACCCTTATCCACTAAGAAAAAATAATTTGAGCTGAGCCTTTCCAGTGGGTTTTTAATTAGGGTTTTAACACAGGTAGGTTTGTGTGAGAGATCTGCTTTGGTAGATCCATCCTGCTGCATGATCAGTTCTCTACAGCCACCTGTGAGCAGATGCTTCTTCCTAACACAAAACTGCCCTACAGAAGTCTTGACTCGACAAGTACTCAAAGTACCTCTACATCTTGAAGCACATGAGTAAAATTAGTAATCAGGGTGCAGAACTGATGTAGATTCATATTGGTTCGGTAAAGACAGTGGGTCGTACCCAGGGTCCAGGCCGAGAGGGCTGCCTGGGCACTTACAGTGACTGAGAGGTGGTTTCTGAGGGTTTCGTGCAGAAGGAAACCTCCGACATGCCAGAGCCCAAAGTGGATATTTGCAGGAGCTTCAGGCTATATTTTCAAAAGTGATTTAGGCGCTTTTTGGTGGTCCAGCCTATCATCCCTATCTGTTCATTTTCATGCTCAGTCTCAGTTCCTGCATCCCTCTTAGTACCAGCAATAACTCTTTTAACTCTGAATTCAGCTGTATACAGCTGAGTCTGACTTTCTCCTATTTCAAAGTAGTGTCTCCAATGCACACACCATTGCATCTCACAGAGTCATTAACCAATTTAGGAAGTATGTTCCCCATTTTACAACTGCAGAACTGAGGTCTGGTTCATCCCGAGCAAGGTTAGATGGGTGTTTCATGGCATGAATGTAGTCTGTTGGCTCTGATGCTTGTGCCTGATGCCTGAGACCATCCTCTCCTTATCACCAGCCCAAGAGCAAACTGTTCACAGGAACATCAGTGCAGTGTGAAGCCCATGCCTTTTCTTTGGGGCTGTCCTCTTTTGACTGTGAGTACCAACGGAAAGCCTCATTCACTGTATTTGGGCTCTTACACTGGAATTACGCCTGCTTTTGTGTGTGCTTTTCTCTGAGAAGACATCTTGTTGTCCAAAAGCTTTCCAGAACACCATCTCTTCCAGCCAAAGCTCTGCAAGCTTTGGTGGGAGTGTTTATTCATTTATCCTCACCGTGGTTATCTGTAAAGGTAAGTAGGAACACAACTAGGCTGAGGTAGAGTTGGCCACAGACCTTCTAGCTTTCTCCTTGATTTTCTTCAGGAAACCATCTGGGGCCCCTGTCCTGCCTTTATTCGATTTGAACCAACCCTTCTCCACAGGGGCAAAGGCTGCTTTGCTGTGGGCAGTAAAAAGGCTGATTGCTTCTTTGCATCTGGGGGGACGTTTGCATGGAGTGGTGGCTGTGGGCAGTGGAGAGCTGTATGCTCAGCCGCTGGAGGACAGGTTCAGAGAGCAGCCGGTACTCCTCTCTGCTCTTAAGGAGCTTTCAGATGGCCTCATCTTACTCTAATCTGGATTGATTCAGGAGAAAAGTCTTTCACTTAAGTGCTTCTTCACTATAGAAGGTGAGGCAGTGCGTGACGGGCTTCTTGAGGAGAGGGGAAAAACACAGTGGAGCATTGTGATAGTTTTGTATTCTGTGAATTACTGAGGTTTTTTTACAGCCACTTTACGAACTATCGCATGAGAGACACACAAATCCTTACTCCTTAACGTGGTCTGATCTCAGCGGGAATTTAAAACCAGAGCAATAACTTCTAACGGGAAAGGACTTGGAGGCAAAGCGCTGGGAGGGATCTGCCGCTGCCACTGCTCTCCCCTGCAGCAGGATGGAGGCTGGGGCAGGGCAGGACCGTCTCCTTATCTCCTAACACTCCCACTCCTCTCCTCCTCCTGCTCCCTGGGCCGGCAGCTGTGCAAGGCTTGTGGCTCCTCCTGCCCGAGGGGAGCCGGGGGGGAGCAGGCACGATGGCCGGGCAGGGGAGCGGGAGCAGCCGCGGCCCAGCGAGGAGGAGGAGGAGGTCTCCACGCAGGGCTCACAGAATCAGCCAGTTTGCACCCTGCGACGTTACACGCAACATCCCGGGTGACGCCAGACCGGCTGGCCTGCATCTGCCGAAGGACCTCCTTCAGCTGCGCCCGCCTGCGTCCCGCCCGGCGTCACCCCGCATCCTTTTCGCCACGTCTGATTTCCGATGCCCGACTCACTCACGCTCTCAGAAGAATTTGGTGTTCGGTTCGGGGGTGACTGGGTGCTGACAAAATGAGGCTGCTGAGCTGCAACCTGTGCACTGTGTGCTGTATCTTTTATTTCAGGTTTCCCACTCCGCTTTAATTTACCTAACTTTATTACTTTAGTTCCAGGCTGTGCCAGCAGCTTTTCTGAAACTAGCTGTGAAAAATACCACCAACCCCAAACCCTCAAGAAGCTGGACTCTAACCAGCTTCAAACACTGCACTGAGAGCATGCCATGTCCCATTTGGGTCGAATCCAGAGAGTATCCCTTTCAGGAGCTCTGGTGTAAGGAGAACACCCCCTTCCATCTGTAGGTAGAAATCCAAATACATGGTGACTTAATTGGTGCCCAGCACTTGACCACACACACCTCAGTCTTCAGCTAATATTATATAAAAGAATTCAAGGGAGAAAGAGGAAGAAAATAAAGAGAAGTTTAAAAGTTAGTAGCCTTGCAACTGTTGTTTTTAAAGACTGCACTTTCATAACTAAAAAGCCTGTATGACAAGCAGCTGTGTTTAATTGCATTAACTGTGTGCTCTCTGCCTACTTTTCTGGAGGATTTTTGCTTTGCAATCAGTTTTATAGGTCTGTAGCACAGTCGGCATTATTGCTAGTCTGCTTTCACAGCACAAAACACTGGTCCCAGAAGAGGCATTACACTATATACTGCCCATGAAGAATAATGCAGCCACTGCACAAATATCAACACAGCTCTAGATGTATGTGTAATAGTTCCTAATTACAATGAATTTCTATTACTTCGCAGGGCATTTTTACACGTCTGTTGGTCAGAGCAAAGGCCCTTTGAGAGGGAGAGGAGCGCAGGGAGAGACCTGACTTCTTCCTCGTGCCTGCCTCCCACGGCTCGAGCCAGTTTGGCTCTTTTAGTGTTAATATTAGAAGGCAGAGCAACAGCCGGCAGACTGGAAGCGTCCACATTGACTGAATCCTGCTGAGGACAAGCCTAATTACACAGTGCTTAAAATGGTGTCACAGCATCCTGCCTGTATCAGGGCTCCTAAAGTTGCTGACAGCAGGATTTTCATTTTTAATATCCCTTCTGTAGACACGGCCCCTGCATCCTTGATGCACTATTATTCCTAATACGGTGTACATACTGCATCATGTCATCGGGATAAATCATTTTACCTGTTAGAAATGATGCTACTAACAATTTTTTTTTAAGTTTCTTATTTAAGCAAAAGTTATAGTTTTTAAAAAACTGTAGCAGATGAATAAATAATTGGTGGAGAAATTTCAGTGTAGCCCTTTATTCTTCTAATACTTAAACCAAAAGTAAAATTAATGCAATGCCAAGGCAGTTGTTGACACAATTAATTCTAGGGTAATACAAGTAGTAAACTGGTAATATTCTTTCTATTATTCACATACATATATGTATATCTAAATATATCTATATATCTGTATATAGATAGCTATATAGATACAGGTATAGGTATAGATAGATAGATACAGAGATATATAGGCATATAGATATATAGATATAGATGTGTTTTTTCAGAAATAATCTTTATTGTAACATTTTTTAATAATAACCATATCCCATGGCAAATATGAATACAATTTGTTTTCACAAGTTAGTCTGTATCTCCTTTTGTAAAAAAATAAAAAAAAATAAAATAAAGCAGGAGGCAATTAGAACTTATTTGACCGTGCCTTTCAAAATTGGCAGCGATGCTGATCATCTGGAGATCCTTCTGATTTCAGTGGACTTAGTAGATGTAAATCCAATTTGGTACGAAAGCAAATTTTAAAGGATCGTTTCCAGCCTGTCATCCGACTCTAATCCTGCGCTCTAACACTGGAGCTGGCACGCTGACCTGCAGCGCGCTCCAGACAATGCCAAACTTGCGATGGGAAGTGCAGAGAAAAGATTTACTGCATGGAATGACTCCAGTATCCTTTAATCTTCTGCAGCTGTATTTGAATCTGCCTGCTGCAGGCAACTTCCAGATTCTGGGTTCTCGATCTAACCGATCCTGCAATGACGAGTGTGTTTTGGCAGGCCCTTGCGTGCGGATGCTCACTCGCAGGCAGAGGAAGATGCTGCTGTGATGATGAAGAGCTGAAGCCGCCACAGTGCGGGACGGAGAAGTGCCACGTCTGTGCTCATGTTAGTTGCTCAGAGTTAGCCAATATTTGCGGATCGCTGCATTAAATGATTTTGGAAACTATCTTTTCTGCTTGCTCCTAGAGGGCGGCCCCATTGTCAGAGAGGTCAACATAACGATCTTTATAGCCAGGTTTTCCTTTATGCTAACGTTTGACCTATAAACACAGTTTGTTCATTTTAAGTGATTTAGTTGAACCATAGAAATCCCTGAGTGAACATCCTTTACGCGGTTTAAACCTCTTATATCAGTTCAGCTTACATCATTACTTTCTTTTTACAAGCACAAGCCAAACTCCTATGGCCAGTTTCAGCCAGCACATGTACATATTCGCACAGAACTTTACCGTGGTTTAACTAAATCAATCTCCATTTCAACACCACGACAAAGTCTCGTGACCCTTCTAAACATTTCTGGCAAAGGCAAAAGAACTTCAGCACAAATTAGGATCAAGTTCTTAAGTCTTGATTGAGTTTCATTAACAAGAAACCAATTTAAAGGAATGTAAATTGGAATAGTTCCCCCCCCCCCTTGCATGTTGCATGTCTGGTTTAGCTGAGTTTGCTGCGTGCTCTTCGGGGATTTGATCTTTCAGCAGCCTCATCTAAACAGCATTCCCTTTCCCAATAAAATCCTTCTCCATGGGGAGCAGGAATCAATAGGGTCTTCAGGGAAACAAAACGAAGAAGTGACCCTGAAATGAGTTTTCTGCATGGACATCTGACACATGTGAGGAGCCATCCGGCACTGAGTCCGCACCTAAAGAAATTTGATAGGGATGGTGGGGAAGTGGAGATAGAAATCCCGTGATTTATGTTTGCAAACCTAATTCAGCCATTCGCCCCTCTGAGTAAGAGAGTGACATCCAGCCTATTTAAAACACCTTCTCTGACCAGCTCTGGGAACCGTCAAAATTAGCATTCATGTCTCTCTCTGTTACTGCTGACTCCTACAAAGCACCAGCAGCCCTCCCCCATGGCAGCAAAGGGAGAGAAGGGCAGGAAATTAAGTCTACTTAAAAAAAAAAAAAAAAAAGAGCGGTCAGCAGG
>NW_008794160.1:155375-163969 GCF_000699145.1 Aptenodytes forsteri | reverse complement strand
TAAAAAAAAAAAAAAAGAAAGAAAAAAAAAGTACAGAAATGTTCTCATGTCCCCGGGCAGAGGACTGAAAAGTCAACTCAGCTTTGAATAGCTCTTTCCAAGGTAATTTTCAGTCATTTCAAAACTGCTAAGTAGCTACATTGTTTTCCCCCACCCAGGTGGTCTGTGGAACAGTAATACATGGCAATTCATGGGATGCAGTTTGTTGCTAAAACAGTTGAAAAGCTATGTATAAACATGCTTATTGTGCAGAAACACGGCGCTAGAGCTGATCTGTGCACGGGCTTTACAGCGCAAGGTCTCTGCCACTGCAGAGGAGTCAGCTGCAGTTTCAAAACTCAGTCTCACAGATGCAAAGATTGAACAAACCCAAAACTTCAGTTCAGCCATAACTCACCATGAAGTGGGGAACAAAGCCGGCTGCGAGACAGGAGAAGAAATGATGCTAGACCCTCGGGTGTAGCGTCAGATACCATTATGGTCCCAGAATGTCCAAAAAGCCCCAAATCTTTGTATTCCTCAAAGCACAACATCTTGTCCTGGCATGGCCCAGTACAGCTCGTGCCCACCAGACAGGGGTAAATCTCAGGGCCTTCAGGTGGAGACACAAGTGGATCCCCTTCCCATCTCGGACAGAGATTTCCCCGATGGCCATTAGCAAACTGGGAACCACCGTGCCTCAGTTTCCACCACCCGTAAAAAACTGAGAGCACCTTTTAATAGCTCATGTTTGTCAATATTTGTAGGTCGTTACAGAATGTATAGACTGTCGCACAAGGTGAAATTCAGTGAAGAGACGTCTCGTAAGTGCTGGGCAACAAATGTGTTTGTGTGTGTGTTAGCTAATGAGTACTGCTGCTTGTTAAAAGCTTAACTTTGACCCTCATTTTCTCCTTCCTTAACTTTGATTTCTAATAACAAGCAGGAACTTTGTGTCCAATTCCTGGCAATTAGAGCACTTTTTTGTTGCATATAGTAATTCATCCTTAGATTTATGTGGCGACGACCCCAAAGCTCTGCCTTTAGTTGTGTGTCATCACAAAAGTATTTGCCAATTTTTCAATAGGTTTACCCAGAAAACTGGGTAGGAATGCAAAAAGGTAAAATCAAAGAATGTGCGCGAAAAGTACAAGTTATCATATTTACTAATTAACTTCATCAGCATTAATTCCTTGGCAATCATGCAGCAGACTCGGTCACCTCCCTATATCAAGATTACAGACCCAGACTTTCCCGAAGTAACAGAAGGCAGACTGTGCTTTTAAGGAACAACAACTACTACAGTAGGACAACCCATGGTTTTCATCACTGCCCAGCGCAGCGTACGTGTACGCACTGGGCCGTGTAAAGGGATGAAAACTGTCAGCATGACGCTGTGCAGAGACGAAGGCACTGAGTAGTGCTAAAAGGGACAGTTTCTTCTTGTTGTAGGTAGCACTAACCTGGCAGGGTTTTGCTAGCACTGATCCACCTAGATCTATGGGATAATGTACATATTCCTACAGAATAATATACATCATTCATCTTTCCTGTGAGTTGCGCTACGTGTTCTGTTCTGTATTGTCGTAAACTATTGTTGCGGTAAGAGAGGAGATAGCAGTTGGTAATGATCGCATGCTTACCCAGATTTCTTTCTGTGGTGTAGAAAACTGATCTTATGGAGATGCTGGGCACGTTTTGGCTCAGCTGCACTAGACTTGTGGCAGGTGAAACTATCATCTTGCAAACTTTAATGTTCTTTCCAGCACAGAGGACGATGGAGTAAAGATAAAATCATATGAATTAATAAAAAAGTTTCGGCTGATCTTCCAAACCTTAAAACTGTGGGTTCATTTAAGCTTTAGATGAAGTTCAGAGAGGAGAGTCGCATCCCAGATTAATGAATTTTGTTTATGCCAAGATCTTACAAGAGCCATTGTAGCCACTGAATTTTTGTAAAGTATTTCTAAGAAGTGATGTCATTGGTTCGTCAACATCTCTCTCTAAATGTGAAATCGTCTGCGTACCACTTTCTGTTCAGTGTATTCTTGGGTCTGACTTACCGCATCAGAGTATGAGTCAGACAGGACCAGCTCTAAGATTTTGAGGCTCTTCCTGAAAGACCCTTTGGGAAGAAGGTTTCCTCTGCGAACCCAGGACAGTTCTTGTTTCAGAGACCAGGCTAGCAGTGAACCGCGAGGTACGGAGGCGGCTCTCCAACTTCTACTTCTTGCTCTCCCCATGACTGGCTCACAATGCTGGCATGATTGTGACCATAAGCTGAACTTATTTATGATGTGGCCTCATGAAATAAACAGTCTGTTTGACCCCTCAGTGCCTCAGTTTCCCCAAGTGGATGAATAATTACTGTCTCTCTCTTGGCTTGCAAATGTTCATTACTATAATTATGTTTATAATGAAAGGCTCCACAGAAGAACAAAAAGGGGAAATATTTAATTCTGCAAATGAGTCTTCATAGACTCGTCTCCCAGAGACATACCCTATAGCTCTACGGGCCTTTCGTCTGCAAGAGTGTTTAAAGGATTTAATGGGTTTCTTCCCAACATGCAAAGCGATAACCTGAAAGACTGCACTCATGCAAATGTAGTTCTGCTGGTCGTGGTTGTAGGTCAGGCGCTTGTGCTGGCTTGCTCTTATCCCCACCAAAAATGCTTTTTTCAGTATTACATATGCCTGAGGGAGCTATCCATGTATCTGTCAGTCAGCTTGATCTGGTTATGATCTTCCCAGATTTTTTAATTTCTGGAGTGAAGTCCCGCTGGAAGTGGGATGGTGGGGGGCGAGGAGAGAGCAGTTCCCTCCATGGAGCTTCATTGCTTCAAACGTGGGGGGTTTCTGCCAGCATGCTTTGATGTAATTACGAAGTTGAGTTGTGGGTCAAATCCGTCACTGGAGGAAAGACAAGGCAAGAGCTTGGGAGCAGAGGACGATGCTGCGTCTGCAGGGAGCCGCAACTGCAACGCAGTGGCTGACGCAGCCGCTCGCCTCCCCAAACACCCTACGGCTCTGCCTGTGCCCAGCTGTAGCTCTGCGCCAGAGAATGGCCCAGGCAGAGACCCAAGCACAGCTCAGCTATTGTCGGTCGCTCATGCCTCCCTGTACAGTCCATGGAAACAATGTACACACTATACATTTAAATCCAACTTGGTTGAATTCTTCTGGGGTTAACAAAATAGCTTTGTATGCTTCTGGCGGGGCTTTCCGACAAGCGTCTGTAGACCTTTCAGCACACAATATGTGCCTTTAAAAGCGGCAGAGAGGGTTTCAGCTCTGGGTCCTTGATGATGCACTGCATTTAGCTGATACAGTGCCTGTTGCTGGTGCACGAACTGAGCAGAAACACATTAAATTAGGCGAATCACTTCTGGGTGTGTCTCACTTTTGCTCTCCCTTTGTGCAGTAATAAATCCTTCAAGTATTATTAAATTGTTTACTATGCAAATAGCCCAAAGAAACATCTTGCACCCCTTCATATTAAAAAAAAATAAAAAGGCGCATGCTTTTTCTACCGTAGGCTACAAAGTGATGCTGACTACATCCCAGGGAAAGGAGCCGGGCTGCTGTAGCGGCCCGTTCTCCTAAAGGGTCCTATGATGGAGGAAGCTTCTGATACCTCTTCTTGCTGGAATATAAATCAAACCAGGGACAAATAAGAGCAAGATGCCAGATGGTAGCCATGCAGAACTGGGTCATCCCAACCCATATATCTTCCAAACGATGTCTCACCAAGGTATCTGAACTCTTGAGAAACACCAATCAATTTCACCTTGGTTCTGCAACACGCAGGAGGCAGTAAGAAATATCTTGGCGTGTAGACAGGGAAGCTGAGTCTGGAAGAGAATAAGTAACGTAAGGGTCCTGAGCTTGTGATCTGTGTCTCTGTTCTGACTGCAGAGCTTCCATTTCCCTTACACCCATCACAAAGTCACTCGGCCTCTTGAGCCGTGACCTACTGAAGGAGGGATGTTCAGCCCCGGTGCACCTCTGTGGAAGCCACCCCTGTGAGGACTGTGGGACAGGCAGTCCTTCTTCCAGACACGTTTTCTGGTGTTACAAATTTGGGCATGGAGCTTTACTGATGGAGCAGTTTTTTCCTCTCACCTGCAAATGTGAGCATTTGTGTTTCCAAAACCGGAGGGTACACAGTGGTAGCACAGCCCCCCTCATCTATCAGCAGAGCCCCCACTGAGATCTCGTTATGAAGAAAAAACTATGCCACCAAGTGAATGCCCGGCCAGTGTGCCTCCATCAAGGAATTCTGAGAAGTTCTGCAGGTTTGGGTTTTTTTCTTGTTGTTGTTTTATAATCAGAGAAAGAGAGACCTACATTTTCCTTCAGAAAAGCTGGAGTTCAGCTCGAAGTGATTCTGTGAAGTCTTGATGAAAAGCAGCATCCTTGTAGCTATAGCACCTAAAATAGGGCTAGTCAATAGCAAATCTTTCCTTTTGGTCTGCTTGATTCATTACACTGTTCAGAGAGTTATTAAGGATTGCAAACTATGGTATCCGTCCACTAGCTTGAATAATCAGCATAAGAAAAAGAGATTTTAGTAAGTTTTATTTCTGTGGGCATTCCGGGTCTCTCCAGCAAGACTAGGAAATAGCTTACAATTAAACGAGATGGATATTGTCTTTGTCGTTTCCTTTTGGTGGCATTCTATGTAAATGTTTTGGCAATAGAATAATCTGTTCCTTCTCCCTCTTCTCCCCACATCGTTCTTACTTAAAGGTGTAAAGAAAAAGCACAGAAGATCTGAGAAGGGTTGTTTTTCAGGAAGCGACTTTCAAGGACACCTCCTAAGAATAGTCTATTCTGACGGTTTTTTAGAGCTGAGTTGAGCGACGTGGGACTTAAGGCATGAATATGGAGTAAATGGAGATTATTTTTCCTGTGTATATTTGGATGTTCAGATTTTCTGTCTTGAGGAGCAGCGAGTGATGAGAATAATTAGAACTAAGAGGCTGAAAGCTGAGAAATTGTGAAAAAAACAAAATAAATCTTTTAACTCCATTTCTTGTGTGGAAATGTTTCAAGCCTCTATTTAGCTCCAGTGATCACTGAGCATGATGAAGGAAGGATATCCTTAAAAAACTGTTAAATTAAAAGGCTCAAATTCTTAAATTAACACTCAACATGATGCCTTCAAGAGGTCTTCAAGATATGGGCAGTGAATTGGGCATATAATGCAACATTTTTGTTTTTAGAGAAAAACTTGCTGATTTCAGATAATTTCTTGTCATACAGGTCTAAAAGATAAGTGTTATTTCTTACAGTACTTTTTGCTGATCTTCTGCACCTACCTAATGCTAATTCTGTCAAAATTGCAATCTGATCTTTCTTCCAAATGTAGGTGATGGGCTTTCGAAAGATGCTGAATGACACCTGACGTTACCACCCTACGGAGATTCTGTGTTTTGACTTTTACATTCCTGTTGACTTCAGTGAAAAGATATAATATTTTGACTTCCATTTGATAGGATAATCACCTGCACTGAGATCTTAATTTCTATTAAACCACTATTAGATTGCCTTTCCCTCTGCCTCCCTCTTGAGAGCCGCAGTATTTGTATCAGCACCACCTGTGTTTCTTCCTACCAGACTAATTCCCAGGTTAATTCCTTCTCCCATGGCACCCAGAGGAGGTGTGGGAACCCTGTTAGTCAAAGCGCAAGAAGAGGTGAGGCAGAGACTCCATCAGTTGTGCCTCTCGGGAAGCACTACAGCATCACAGGTTGATGTAATCTGATTTTGAAATGCCTTGATATTTTTTAATCTGAATTGCACTGAATTTCACACTGAATTGCAGAATTTTGGCCTGGGCAGCTGTAGAACAGTGGTGTAAAACAAAACAGATGTAGATTTTTTAAACAGAAAACTAAGTGTAAAATTGGATAAATTTCTCCATCAAAATAGTCAGTTTAGAGCAGTTTTCTCCCAGAGCAGAAACTTCTCATCCAGCACTGTCCTGGTTTTGAGGTATGCTTCAGTGGGAATGCCCAAGACTAAGAACTTGTTATTCTTTTGTCCCAGACCTACACCATTCGCCAGAAAACATGCTTGTAGCCATAAGTTCGTATGTTGATTTCTAACTGCAGATGTAACTTAATTTCTGTGCACATTCTTTTACAAGCCACTTGCACAAGGAATAGTGCAACAAAGTGCAGAGCCACAAGGCAGTAGCTCTAGAGATTGTGTTAGTTTTGTATTTTCAAAAATTCAAATGAAGATTGACTTCTTGAAGATACAGTGTTTTTTAGGTCCATGATGATAAATAGTGTTTACCATTAGGCAGTTTTTTTGGTGAGTTTCCATGGAGCAAGAGAAGTGGTCAGTTAATATAGGGAAAACAAATACCAATTAAAAGAACTTATCTGCTGCTCCTCATGTTCTGACACCAAGGTATAAAAATGATGTGTATTGCACCATGAAGTTTAAAGGGGTTATGTTTACACTGACAGAAGGGGAAATTTCAGTTACGAACATGAGATGAGAACAGAGAGCCAGACGCAGCCCTGGAGAGGTGGAAATGAGAAGAGCTTCGTGCCAGGTGTCAAGCTGTTGATGCCCTCTGCCAGCTGGACCATGGGGGAGCTGCCTGGTCTCTAACACTCCACCAATAACCCTCAGAGCCCACAGCCCAAGGTACGGAAAGGCTGGCGATGACCCTCCAGCTCTGCTTGGGGCTCGGATGAGCTGGGATGTTTCTTGTACCATCTAGGTCCCTGAGTCTGAAACAGAGGTCCACCAAACCACCCAAGGCACATAGGCGGCCACGGTCACTGCTGGGGAAGCGCTGCTGCAAGAGCCGAGACCTTCACAAAGGGCTTGTTACTCTCATTGACACACTTAGGAGTGCTGGTGACGGATCAAAGCAATGGTCCTTGTCTGCTGCATGTCCTAAGTCAAGCAATTAAAACAACTGATACAGGTAGCGTTGTGTCCCCTTTGTCTCTGAGGATGAAGCCTCCCTTTGTTCTGTTCAAGTAATGGCTGCAGAATAAAGCAGTGGTGTAGTTTACCTTCTCACCAGCCAAAGCATTGCTTAAAAGAAATTGATATTTTCGATAATAACTTTCTCATTGGAAATAATTTACCCCGACTTTGTATGTTCATAAATGTTCACAGGTCAGCTGAAAGTGATGTTTTTCTATATGAAACAATAAAGGTCTTTTTTGTTTAAATGGTGTTATTGAGGTCTCTGTTTTCCTTCCCTGTCATCTATGTATTGAATTAAAAAGATGAGAGTCCCATCAGCCACGTGACTCTGTGCTGGCTGGTGCGGACAAGGACAAGTGGAGAGGCCGGGGTTTCCTCAGCTCCACTGAAATTCATATCTGCATAGAAAGCAATGTGAAGATAAACACAGCACGGGCCATTGACCGACAGCCTTGTGTAGAGTATTTCCATCAAGAAAAGTCGAGTAGAAGAGATCTGAAGAAGCTGGTGGGCTACCAGTAGTTCCTTTGAGATCTAGAGAGCTGCCATTGGAGAGTTTTCCTATAAGAGCATCTCCAAATATGCTCTCCTGAATCCCATTTCCAGAATGTTATCTAAGAGTTAGGAACAACATTTGAGAAATCCGCGTGTTTAGAAGCAGGAAAGAAGAAAATGAGCTCAGTGGCAATGGTTCATGTTTGGACCCATCCTTCCTTTCCTCCCCATCAGTATTCTGATTGCCCTGCCAAGAGGATGCATTTCCACGAGGCACTTTACGTTTATCAATATTAATTGTAACTGCACAGAGAAGAATGCAATCCCGGCATTAGCAGCTGTTTTCCACATCATTAGCTGTGGTATCAGTTCATGATCAAAGTGTCTAGCTGCACCTTGTTCTGAGTGTGACTAATATTTGCTTTTTAGCAAGGCATCTGTTTTTAATGAAACTTTAAAGGCAATTAGTAACTCAGTGTGTCAGTGAATAAGCTTTGTACATCTGAAGAGGAGTTAAAATCTTGCCTGTAGTGTAGTAAATGAAAAGGGTTTAATAGTCCCAAAACAGTCATCAATTACCTTCATTATCCCATGAATTATCTCTTGCAAATTTCTTTGCAAGTGTAGTGATCTGGTTCCTTAAAAAACAAAGCTGAGAATGTTTTCCAGGCAGCAACATCTGCTTCAGGAATGAACTGGTTGGTGGCTTGCGGGAACATGCCTTATCGCAGGGAGCTGCTTATCGCTGGGGCTGCCAACGCTGTTCCAGGTAGACTCAACAGGACTAGGAGTGGATTAAGAAAGGTGGTAGATTAGCATAAGCTGCCTTTAACCTATGAAATTAAAATGTCAGAAAATATTTTGGTGCAGTATGTGTCATTTTTATATAGATCAGTTTTGCCTTCTGCCCTTACTCTTCCTGTAAATGAATGTATGTTGTTGTCGTGGTTTAACCCCAGTCGGCAACTCAGCACCACAGAGCGGTTCACTCACCCTCCTCCCCCGGTGGGATGGGGGAGAGAATCGGAAGAGTAAAGGTGAGAAAACGCATGGGTTGAGATAAAGACAGTTTAACAGGTAGAGGAAAATCCACGCACCCAAGCAAAGCAAAACAAGGAATTCATTCACTGCTTCCCATCGGCAGGCAGGTGTTCAGCCATCCC
>NW_008794160.1:145788-155203 GCF_000699145.1 Aptenodytes forsteri | reverse complement strand
CTCAGTCGGTAGAGCATGGGAACTGAAAAGTCCTTGACTTAGTGTAAGCACTGCTTAGCAACAACTAAACATCAGTCTGTTATCACATTGTTCTCACCCTAAATCCAAACCACAGCACTGTACCAGCTACTAGGAAGAAAATTAGCTCTATCCCAGCCGAAACCAGGACAGTTGTCTATGGGGGAGACAGATAAACGGACATGTGAGATCTTAGAATTAATTCAGGCCTGGCCTTATGGCTAGGTGAGTATCTTGCATTGCCACTCTTGGCAGATTTAATCATTTCAGGTGGAAATGAACTGGAAATGTACCATTTCTAGAATACTAAAACCATTCATGCAAATTGAAAAGCTCTGGACTCTAACGATGTCTTTCCCATGCATACAGCTTCAGTGCATGTATTGCAAGTACAGAAAATGAAACCGCACAGAAACATACTCATTTCCTTGCAAGATTCCTTGCTGAGGAATTGGATATTTCATATGATTACGCCTTTTAAAGGAAACCTGTGATTAGGGCACATTTTAAAATATTGTTTTTCCTCCTTTCTTACCTTTTTTTTTTTTTAATAATTTGATTAAAGAAAATGACTGATTAAATGGTTGGGGTTGTTTTACTGTTTAGTTTTTCCCTTTTCAATATAAAAGTACTGAGAACTTGAAGCCTGGGCCTCCCTTAGTTGCAGCAACATTGGGGAAGAATAAAGGCTTAATGATTATTAACACTTCAGCAGGAGATAGCAGAACTGTGTCTCGGACAAAGAAATCCTTTATGCAACAGCACTTGCCAGTGTACATTTTTGACAGATAATTCAGGAAAGGAAATCAGATGCAAAGCTGAAACGCTCCCTTTTGACTCTCTTATCTCTTGCACCATCACTGTTGCAATGCTGCTAGAGGTAGTACAAGAAATTATAGCCTAGAAGAGCCTGTATCTCTAATGTAAAAAAGAAAACAGACGGGTTCCCTTAATAAAGAGAAGGGCACTGACCCACTTAACCCAATTATCATTTTTTTTCTCCCCAGAGTAGTTTTGAGTTGCTGCCAGCAGAAAATAGAGTGGATGTGAGTCTTGTGCTCTAACTCTCCAAAATGCAGAATTCCACCAGTATCTAGCTCTTCCTGGCTTGCTAAAATGAAATCTGCAGAAGAAACTGTGGTTGTTACACACGCAGGCAACCACCGGGCACGTCTATTCGTCGTACTCCTGCTAGATAAGCTTTTGTTTTGTCTTCCCGAGTCACAATACTCCCACGTGAAGCAGGAGTGGTGTGAAAAGTTATCGCTCGAAAGCTTGGAGGATGCCGCACAGAACTGTGGGAACAGTTTCAATAATTTGCTTCAGTATGAATTCAGCTGGGGTTCTTTCCAAAGCGATTTAAACCAAGAACAGAGTTGCACACAGGGTTTTCTTTGTCTGAAAAATTTTAAAGTTATTTTTGTTATGGCTAAGCTGTTGTTTGGCCAGCTGCCCCCTAAAATATTAGCACTGTCAGAAAAGAGGGGAAGACACCAAGGCAGAAACAAGCAGCTGGGGGATATTTGCTGAGTCTGGTCCTGCTACCAGGAGCAGGCGAGCATGCCCCAACCTGGAGACTTTCCACTAAAGCAGGCGAGGAGTGCACTCTGCAGCAGTAGCAGCCTGTACCTGAGCGGAGACACACAAGAGCTGTACCAGCCAAACTGTTCCCAAAACGACTGTATAATGGTAGTCCGACACATTCAATGAGTTATTAAGGTGGAGTTGGTCCAGCTTTCTCCGTTCGGTTAAACGTTTTGAAATTGGAGTTATTAAGGCAGATTCAGTGTGCCTTTCTCCATCCTTTTAGCAGCAGTAGCAGCCTGTACCTGAGCGGAGACACACAAGAGCTGTACCAGCCAAACTGTTCCCAAAACGACTGTATAATGGTAGTCCGACACATTCAATGAGTTATTAAGGTGGAGTTGGTCCAGCTTTCTCCGTTCGGTTAAACGTTTTGAAATTGGAGTTATTAAGGCAGATTCAGTGTGCCTTTCTCCATCCTTTTAAAAGTTTTGAAATTGCATGTCTATTTAGTACCCTTTAAAGAACACCTGCATGCTACCATGTGTAAGGTATTTATAAATGGAAGGTACAAAATGAAAACATTGTGACTCTATACTGAATATAGAAATAAAAATATACTGCCAGAAGAGATCACTAAAACCAGGAAAAAAATCACGCAAAAATATTATAAGAATAACAGAATAAGAATAATAAAATTAAAAATAAAATTGACATTTTGACTCTTTGATTCAAAAAAGTAGTTTCCCCATGCTTTAACTGATTCTTCAACCCAGCAATATGTTAAAAATCTTTTGGCACTGAGTCAGGAAAACATCTGAGTTCGGGATTGCACTTCAAGCGATGCTGAAGTGTTACTCTGCACAGGGTGAGATTTAAGAGCGTGGATGGACGCGTCCCTGAACTGGGGCCTGGCGTGATGCTACAGCTACACTTGGTGCTGGCCCTGTGTCAGAAATGCACGCAGCTCGCAAAGCCTCAAGTTTGAGGGTTTGTGCTCTGAGAAGACACTTGAAAGAAGTTTGTAAGGACAGATTAAGTGGCCACCAGTGCAGGAATATTTTGGGGGCTGCAGCGGCACCGCGCAGTGCGGTGCGCAGAGTGTGGGTCATCCCGAGTTCTGCCTCATCACCACCAGTGCAGGAATATTTTGGGGGCTGCGCAGTGTGGTGCGCAGAGTGTGGGTCATCCCGAGCTCTGCCTCATCGGGATGGGTTTGTCAAGCTTCTCAGTGTGGGGAGAGAGCAGTTCCCAATTATTTTACCAGAGTGGTGTGTGTCTCCCCTCCACCGCTCTGTGTGTGTGTATGTAGGTGTGAAGCTTTTCCACCTCACAGCCAAGACTTGGATTTTTAATTCTTTTCTTATAGCTTTGACTTTCTAGATGCTGAATTCAGCATCAAGATGTTACTCTTGTGGGAAGGTCCTCCCTTGAGCAATCACCTGGAGATCAGGTTATAGCTGGCCATCCTCACCTCGGCTCAACGGACACGGATGAAGTTGTAATGGAGTGGTATTTTTTAACTATAAAAAGCAAGACTGTAGCAAAAAGCACAGATACTTGTGTATTAAGAGTTTACGTTTGTGACTTGAGCTCCAGCTAAAGCTCTCACCCTAGCTGGAAGGTCTGCATTGCTCTGGGAGCATCCCGTGCAGCTGTAAGGCTCAGCCGTGCCGCAGCGGTACCCCGGTTGTGGGAAGGGCTTGCAGGAGCCCCCAGCGCTGCCCTGCTTGCAGACAAACCCGGGAGACAGCGGCCAGGCATTTCCAGCCCAGGCGGTCCCACGGGCTGACGCAATTACTGGTGTGGGCTTGTGCCATTCCCTGCGTAGCTCCCGGTCCCCATCCCCATCCCGATCCCCATCCCGGCTGCGGGAGATTATCTGATCCTGGCAGCAAGGCATTGCACAGGGCAGTGCTGAGCTGCGTGCCTCAGCATACCTGGTCACAAAGCGATGGGAAAAGTGCTCCGGATAAATAACTGTTCCCCTTCCCTCTTCACACCCGAGCTCGAGCAAAGATCGAACCTCCAAGGCTTGGAATAATTTGGTTAACTTTTTTTTCCCCCTTTTTTCTTCACGTATGTGTGTGTGATGCTGACCCCCAGCCAGAATCAATCTGCTGGAGGGCCCCGTGGGAGGCTGTTGTCTCTGGTGTTCGGAGCTTGGTCTCCTGCAGCTTGGAAAGGGAAGCCTCATGTGCCTGCTCCCGCGAGCCCTCTGGCTGGACTCAGGCAGGTCTGCCTGGCAGCTCTAGCGATGGCTCTGCAGCAGCGCCGGGGAGCCCAGGGGAGAAGAGCTCTCTGCTGCACCCACGTCATCATCCCCAAGTGCTCAGTGGCAGAGACAGATGCCACCATCAAAATACTGTGTGAAAAATTAGTATTTCCCCCTCTCTGCTTTTCCGTCCTTCTTTGAAAGTAAGAGTTCTTGTATGCATCTCCTGACATCACTTTTTCCAGCCTACTTGCTTGTAACTATGAGGTCAAATAAAAAAACTTCAAGTTAGAATTTTTTATCTAATCACATTCCTCCAGAAAAAAAAGAATACTATGAGCTTAGAGATAAAACTGGTAGAGTTGATGCCAGTCTTGGTTTTATAAGGTCCCTGCCATTACAGTCCCTTCATCCTGATAGAAAGCAAACCACAGTGTACGAAGAGAGACCCTGTTCCAAATATTATTTGCAGGAAAATAAGAGAAAGGAAAGATGAAAAGTGACTTTGCTGAAGTCTCTAGGCAGCTCAACAAGAAGATGGAAAAAGAAGCCAAATATGCAGACACCCAGGCCTCTGCCTTCCCACTGCACCACAAGCAGATCACCACGTTGCCCTTCATCAAAAAGACCCTTGGTTTTTATTTAGAAAAGAGAAGAGGTTAGCTGCCTCCCTGAGGTTTGCTTATGTTGTTTTTTTTCCCAAACTCTGCAGGCTGATAAACACCTCCGGCTTCCTATTTCTGGAGTTCTTGTTGCAGTGGTGGGCAATTGCTCTAGGATGTATTGAGATGCTGTTCTTACGTGCAGCTCTTCTGCTTGCCTTTAAAAAAACGGATGAGCAAACAATGAGGAAAAAGATTATTTATTTGACTTCGCAAGGCACACGTATGCAGCGACAGTTTCTGAGCCCTTGTGTCTGCTTTCCCGTTATCAAGGGGAGGTTGCAGGAAGCATTGGCAGAAAGCAGCCTGTGTGCTGTAGGTGACATCAGCACCAAAAAATCTGCGTACAGGAGAGTTGCAGTGGGGGAATGGGGAAATAAATCTGCCGCCGTGGCAGGCAAACCATATTGGCTACAAAGGCTGGTGGCCACAAGTGGGACTCAAGAGGTCTGCTGAGAGCGGGGTTGGAAACTGAAGACAGCGATTATCTGCAGGATGAAGGTCTGCTCCCAGCTGTGGCTGGGTGGGGGTTGCTGAGTCATGCTCCGCCGTGGGAGGGTTTGCTGAGTCACAGTTTACACGGCGCTTGGTCCTGCTGTGCCCCAGCAATTTAATTACACAGGGCTCTGCCTCCACTTTTTTTTCCCCCCCTTCCCACTTTTGCTCCAAAGTCTAGCAACCGTCTGGAAGCAAAACACTGAATATTGCACCATCATCACACAGCCTCGTTGCAGGTTTCCTGTGCGTTGTTTACTGATGAATCTGCTGCAGAAAATTGCCAAACGAAAGAACTGGGTCTTATGTCACGCTGTGCATTTGAAATGTTCAGCAAACACTGTGTACGCCACAGCACGAGGTCAGTGAAGAGGCACTGGGGCTCATGCCTCTTCGTTAGTGAGGGTGACTTTAACGAGGGGAATTAGCCTGTTTAATACATAAATGGTTTCCAACTTGAGGCTTTACAAAAGCAAACAAGTTCTCTAGCATCGACCATCCATGATCAGAGTTACTGCATCAGAGAATCAGGTGTGGTCTCCCCTCACCTGCAGCACCAAGCAAGCGCCCAGGCGGCACCAAGGAGGGTTGCACCCTTCTGTGTCTCCGTTAGGCACTGGCACCGCTGCAGGCGGGGAGGGTTGTCAGCGATCGGATTCACCTTGGCAAACGCAGCATTGCAGCAAAACATATAACCCATCCGGAAAAGTGACCTTTAATTCCCAGGGGTCCTCCTCTTAATGAGGAGTGCGTGCTGACCATGCGTGGAGGCAGCTGAAGCCGACTGTTCCCTTCTGTTTCAATACAGCAGGCAAACTGAAGTTTAATTGTGCAAGTTTTGAAACAAAGTTAGTAGTACAGCACATAAAACAGTGTTTCATGTTTTCAGTCATGCTCCAGCTGCTTTGCATGGCTGTAGCAGTCAAATTTACTTAATATTTGTGAGTAAATGTGCATCATTTGATTCAGTTTTGCAGGCAGGCATTCGTTTCTGAGGTGGTGACCCACGCATGAAAGGTGCCTGCATCCTACCATCAGTCCCTGTAGCCCACCTGGACTAACCTATCTGAGCATCTAAGCTGTGCTGATCCCTCAGGTACCAATATTTATGAGCCCAGCCCATTTTTAAGTGCCTTTTTAAAAAGAGCTGATTCGGTATCCCATGATGCCGGAATTCTTCAGCAGTGGTTTGTAGGAGGTACATAACCAGCACCAGAAAACAAATTCAAACCTGTAACATGAATTGGTGGCAAATGGAGGAATGCTGCAGCTGGAAGAGCTGAGGGAAAGAAGCGCTTTTCCACGTCTGCCAAGTGTGTTCGTATTAAACTGACACAACAGGGTAGCGAAGGAGGGGGAAGGGGAAATCTAGGGCCAAATCCTCCTTTGAATTGCAGGATGCTGTTTACTGCAACATCCCTGAGAGATCTTGGATGTGACTCCTGGGGCTGGAACTGGGCAGGAAATGAGAAAAAACTGTAAATAGAGAATTCCTGGTTCCCTCCACTTCCATGGTAGCTCAGCAAAGCCTTGTCTGTGGCTCAGGTCACTCTGACTGTCGTTATCTGCACGCTTGAAACAAACATGTGCCAGCATTTCCACCAAAAGACGCACTCCTGCCCTCCGTACAACCTCTGGCCACGCAGTCAGCAAGGCAGAGGGACTGATCAAGCAGAAAGCAAACCAGCAAAAGGGTCCATTTTAGCTCGTACCAGTTCTTTGAGTGGCTTGCTCAGTGGCCACAGTAGCGCTGGCATCAGCATAGGAGGTACAGGAAGGGGCACCAGGCATTAAGATTTCTTTATGCAGCCCTGCTAGCTTATGCAAAATTTATGTGTATGTGAAACTGCAGCTAGATAAAAACAGGAGAGGGTGAGCATTCCTCGTGCCGTCCTGCAGGCTGGTGCATGTTGAGAGCCAGCCCCATCTAACGGGAACCCCGTGGATGGAGACATGGACCCCACCGCATGGTCCCTCACCACATCTCTGACAGTCGAGCTGTGATTGCACTCGTCAGCTAAAGAATGTCGAGGAATATTTCCGTGTGCTGGAGCTCCGTGGCCGACACTGTGAAGCTGCTTGAGCTGCCACTGCCTGTGGCAAACGGCTGCCCCCAAGCAGGTCCAGGGCATTGTGGCTGGCCCGTTCCCATCACGGGGTGTCAGCCCGTTTCGGGAGCAACGGGGGCAGCTGCTCTGCTCCAGTCGGTGTCACAGCTTGGGAACTGACCTGTGTGGTTTTATTGTGTAAGTATGGATGTCGTCTTCAGGTCTGCTTCACTCGCCCCTTTAGTTTTTTTCTACTACTTGCCAGGCAGGTATTTTTAAACACTTACTGGTAACGCCAGCTCTTTGGAAATCATCTCTTTGTCTATTGTGTATCTAATATCCTCTACTTCTCTGATCTGAGAGATAGTTTCAGTAAAAACTTCAAAAAATAAAGCAGTAACCAAAACTTGCCTACTTGCAGACCATAGCCCCCACCCATAATACATCTTTATCAAATGTACAACAGCTGGCCCAAGATAAGAGGCACTTTCTCCTTTTAAAACCACAACCAGTCTGGTATAACCAGAATCATAATTCACACAGTGGCTCCACAAAAATACTCGTTTGACTTTTTTCCAGCTTCCCACATTATCAATAGCGTGCACCTCTGCAGCACAGCGTTTTCATTCCCATCTCCTTGAGACAATGGGTATTCACCGGCTGCTTCATTAGCGGCTGTCAGATCACGCCAGCATGTTGGAATAACAATAGGCAATGGGGAGAAAAAGGCATCGAGGAATGCTAGACAACCCTGTCCCTGGCAGGGAGTTACTTATATGACGTTTATAGGAGTAACTCCCAGAAATAAATGCTTACAGGCAGATTTATTTTCCAAAGGAAAATAAGCACTTGCCTTTAGCAAACAGAGCTGCAACTTCTCCTTTTTGGGAGGTTTGTCCTTGCCTTGATGGTCTGCACCTGAGGCTTCCCCTGGTGACTGTGGGTGTAGGGACACACAAAACCTTTTGGGATCAGATCCTGTCCTTCACAGCAGGAAAGCGGCACCTGAACGGTGAAATTCAGGCTATCATTTGTATACACTTGGAAATTTTCTGTTTGAAGGAGTCAGTATTTCATTTTTGTACCAGCCCTGGACTTCTTGTTGGCTGATTAAAGCTACCATTAATGTGGCTCCATATGCCTCGGCTTCTCTCTTAACAACTACAGCTTTGGTGCTTTACTACAGATAGCGGGTCACTGTTAAATCAGACTAATTGCTTGATTATTAAAGCAAACATTCTTAAAGCAAAAGCTGCCAGGGATTTAACTTTGTTCTCTGTTTGCTTAAGAACTTTCTGTTTGAATATGCTTTCCTCTGCTAAAAGCAAGGTATGTTTGCCAACAGCTGAGGTTAGCGAATGCCATTTGTTCTTTCCATTAGTTTTGTGCGTTGCTGTCTGTTTTCATAAACCATACATGGCAGGTAGTCTCCAGCTGATTACTATTATTGAGCATTTGTACATGAAAACTTCCTAAGCTATGCAGCATACGCTGCAGTCTGACGATACACTTCTGAAAGGCAGCATCTTCTCTACTGAATAGCCTCAACCACAAGGACCGGAAAAAAAAATTGCCATTATGTTAAACACAAAACAATTTATTCCATAGTCAGAGCTTTTAAAGCAGTTAGGTCACCTAAGGCTAAGTGCTACAGTCCCTAAGCAAGATTAACTTTCACTAAATTCTAATCAGTATTAAGAATCACATGTTTTTTGTTCATGAATGATGCATTTTTGCATGGTTTTGCCCTTGTTAGGACTTTCATTAGCCAAACCAATCATGTTAACCTCCCCCAAACTGAGCCACGTGTGAAGAGGTTTGTCCTCTTCCTGGTACAAAATATCAGCTGTTGCAGCACTCATTATTTAGCTGCCTGTTTTTTCCATTACACGTAAAGCAAATGCTGATATCTTTGAGTACGCATACAATTTCTTCCCCATGTGCTGAACAAACACTGCTCTTATGGATCCAGAAGTTAGAGTCCTGAGCTGCTATATTTCTCCTCTGCATGCCTCAAGTCAGGGGGTACAGTGGAAGCAAGTAATCTTTTAAATATCAGCTTAAGATAACATAGACATGATGTTGTTATAGGCATAATGAAGATAAAGCTGAGTGGTGCGGTCGACACACTGGAGGGACGGAATGCCATCCAGAGGGACCTTGACGGGCTTGAGAGGTGGGCCCACGTGAACCTCATGAAGTTCAACAAGGCCAAGTGCAAGGTCCTGCACCTGGGTCGGGACAACCCCCAGTATCAATCCAGGCTGGGGGATGAAGGGATTGAGAGCAGCCCTGCCGAGAAGGACTTGGGGGTGTTGGTTGATGAGAAGCTCAACATGACCCAGCAATGTGTGCTTGGAAAGCCAGCCATATCCTGGGCTGCATGAGAAGAAGCATGGCCAGGAGGTTGAGGGAGGTGATTCTGCCCCTCTACTCTGCTCTGGTGAGACCCC
>NW_008794160.1:139377-145426 GCF_000699145.1 Aptenodytes forsteri | reverse complement strand
GTTCAAGGCCAGGTTGGACGGGGCTTTGAGCAACCTGATCTAGTGGAAGGTGTCCCTGCCCATGGCAGGGAGGTTGGAACTAGATGATCTTTAAGGTCCCTTCCAACCCAAACCATTCTATGATTCTATGAAAACAGCAACATGAGAAACCTTGAAGCAAACTCCCAGCTGAACAGAAATATCTACTTATATGCAGAACATATTAAACTATAAGTTGCCAGTCCTTTAATAGGCACACCAGGAGATACCCCCTTTCCCCCCCTTTCCCATCCAGTCCACAAACTCAGTTTTGTGAAAGGTAGGCTTTGCTTTCTGCGGGTGCTGCAACTTCTGGATGGATGCAAGTACTCCCAGAGCCTCTGCTCCTTCACGCCAGCCCGCTGTAGATGCAGCGCACCTTTCCCAGACATAGAAAATTTAGTATATCAGAAAGTCCTGTACAGGAGGGTGGGTCTGCAGCTTGGCTTTCTCATGTTTCACAGCTGATTTTTTTACCTGACGTTTATTTGAAGCTTCAGCTCTCACTGGTCAGATTCATAGTACCTCTGGTTGTCTTCAATACTTATTCTGGACCAAATTCTCCCAAAAGAGAGAGGGAGATTGACAGATACTTCTATAGTGCACAAATGAGTCACCCTGTTGTTCAAGGATCTCGGCGTGAGCCAGGTAGCCACAGAGTCAGTGCGGGACGGTGAAATTTTTATTTAATGACAGGCAACTGGAAGGGCTGGGGGACCCCACTGGAGGATGTGAGCAGATCGTACAGGCTCTTTGCAATTAACCTGTGCCAGACCTTGGTACAGTTATTTGTGTCTGGCGAGTGGTAACTGATGTGCTCAACCAAAAGCAGTCTGATTGAATGTGGTATTAGAAAATATTCTTGAAAGTAGCCGGGTAACCTCCCTCTGCTCGTGCGGGAAGTGCACGGCTGGCTGAGCATGGGGAGACAAGCCGTACCACCCACAGCCCTTGCCATCCCCTCTGGACACACCTCGTCAGGGGCTCACTGCCGAAACCTTCCTGGGCAGTGCTGAAGCTCGGGAATTAATCTGCTTTTCCTGCAAAGTGCCTCCGTGTGTTGCTCACGGCTCATGCTACAAGAGCTGTATTGGCAAGCACACACCTGCTACTGAATCCGTCCTCCTCCTTCTCGGTCAGTGCTGGTATTGGAGGGAGACAATGTTTTGGCTGTGCTGTTGTGTAACCTGCCGTCTGTTTCTGGGCTCGGGCAGCCTGTGAGGAATGGCAGAAACCAGCTCTACACGTGCTGTTAGTCCTCTGCTCTGGTGACGGTATCGTGCCCCAGGACACGCTGCTGTACAGACCGTGGAGCGGCCTGAAGGTGGCCACGCTGGCTCTGAGGAGCCATCTGGTCACCATGCCATGGGCACTGACCGTCTGCCTCCTCCTTCTCCATCGGGACACGCTGGGCTGCCCCTGAGCTGACACTTTGTGATGGGCAGCTAAGAGGAAAAGGAGAAAAGCATCAACCCTGCTTGTGGCCGCAGTGTCGGGGTGATGTGTTTCAATGCAAAGGCACGAAGCAAAGTTCCTAAGTCCCAGGTTTAGGAAGGGCAATTTCTGCATACTGAATCTAGTGAAAATCCATGAGGAATTGATGCTGAAAGCATTTCTGCAAACGACTGGGACAGTATCCTGCACTCTACAACCTGCCTGCCAAAATGGGGGCTCTGGTTGCACCGGCATCGTGCTGCGCCGCCGCTGCTTGAGCTACATGTCAGCACATCTCCCACGGGATGGACAGCCTGCGACCCGCCACTGCAGCCATCGCTCCTGAGAGCACACCCCCTCCTCCTCCCCTCCGTCCTCTCTCCCAGCCCAGCTATCCAAGCTGCCTGTTTGCAGCAGAACTTGCGTCTCTTTAAGTACCAACAAGAATTTTAAGCAACTTTGAGGTCATTTTTGCCTCAAGAATGAATAAATAGATGATGGTATTTAACATAATTAATGTGGCTTGAAGCCAACACAAATATTACAAGGGAGCTGTAAACCCACAAAGCCACAAAATGCAAACGGTGTGAGCTGCTCCGCTTCGCTGTTGTTGCAAACTCTGCTGCGCTGTCTCGGCCCCTGCCAGTTTCCGACAGCTGTCCTTTTTGGAAACAGCTAAAACCAGTGGTTTTCTGGAAACAGCTATTCTATGCTTCACTCATTTAAAAAACCATTTAATTGCACAGCAGCATGAGCAGATGCTCAGGTACGTATACATGTGCAAGGCACGTGTGTACCTCCTAGTGCAATGTACATGTACCTCGTAGTGCAGCACTCCGTTGTTCCCTCCAAATCTTAAATACTGTTCTCCTGGCACAACGTAAAATGCAGTTCTTTCCCCAAGTCTGTGCTTTCTGATGATGCAGATTATCTGCGTGATAATTTTCAAAGATCAATGTCTATAAACTGATGAAAAGTCCCTGAGAAGCAAGTTTGTAATAATACTGATGTACCTTTATTTAAACTAATTTGGCTTGTCTATTTAATAAGGATTTTGTGCCAAAATTTACTTTTCCAATTGACTTGTTTATTTATTATTAGCATTATACTTACTTAGGCATTAGCAACCAAGAATGGGATGACATTTTAAAGTATTAATTTTAGAATGTGTTTAGTAATCTGTTTTTTTTCCCACTAAATACCCAGAAGATCTATTTGGAATTTAGGATGCAGTTTCAGGCAATTCAAGTCGATAGCAAGGGATGAAAACGATAACCTGTCTTAATGATTTAATAGTTAATTTTTATTCCCTCTTCAGTAATTGGCTGGCTTAGGTCCCTGGGAGTTACCTGCCATCATGTCGGAGGTAACCCGCAGTGCAGGTGCCTGCCAGACGTGTTGCTCATGTGCAAGGGATCTGCAAAGTCGGAGGTGTGCAAAGGCGAGCACAATCCTCCACGCAGCAGAGAACGTCTCCTGCCTCTGAAAGTTTAACTCACGTTTTGCATAGGAACAAATGACTTAATTGTGCAAACAGCATATTGGCATCACTCCCTGAAGTCTACGGTCTGTAACCAGCTTGAAATTTCTGATAAAGAAGGAAAAAAGGGATTTGGATTGTGAATTATTTTAGTCTGATATTTCTCTGTGTATTTTGAGTCAGAAATTCCATGTCTCGCTTGGATTTAGCTCAGAACTACAACCACATTGGAAGAAATAGGTAACATTGGGAGAAAAAAGTTTTTCATGCAAAAAAGCATGAATTATTTGGGAATGATGAGACTTTTTTAAAAAAAAATCTATGCCACCTTCTAACAGTCTGTGAAGAAAACTTTTGAGTTTTTATTCTTTCTTACTGTATAACCTCTGTGTAAGACTAGCACTTAGCAGACTAAGGGCACTTTAGTACGATTTTAATGCTGTAGCAACCATAACAAAAACAACTACATCCTGGGGGCTGCTGCAATTTAAGGACTGATCCTTCATGGCATCCAAACTTAAGATTCAGTGTCAGAGTATCTCTTCAACACGCTTTATTTACATGAACAGCAAAGGTAATGAATTATGCAATGATATGCGTGTCAACATTTAAATGAGTGAATTCATCTTTTCATTGAAATATCACTCCTATCAGAGAAATACCAGAGAACGCGGTCAGGGGGAACCTCGGGAGGTCTCCCAAACTTGGCTTCCCAGCAGGATGCCTCTCTTGGGGCTGCAGTGGACATGGTGCTCTGAAGACGCGCACAGGAAAGGTGCGTATTTTCCAAACCTCTGACCATCCTCATTGATTTTGTGAAAAGTCTCTTCTTATGGTCCATATCCTTCTTGCGTTTGCTGCCCCAAATATGGCACTTTGGTCCCAATGAGACCAAATAATCCCTTCATATGTTACAGAAAATGCATCTGTTCATGCATTCCACCATAAAGACATGACTGTCATTCCCATACATCTCATATCACCTTTTTTATTCTATCAAGAATCAAGAAAGCCTCAGCAACAATAGCATTTGAATATAATTTGAAATCATCTATTCAGGAGTCGACAACGCCCGTTGTCCATACAGTTACCATATCCTACCTCCTACAGCAAGGGCAACTTCAGCAAAGTGTGTTGTGAGAGATCCAACAGCCAGGAGGGACCTGGGAATTTCTGGAAGGATTATAGGTTCAGCCATGGGAAACGTGGTGAAAAAAGCTGCCTATGGAAATAATAACATGCATGGTGCACAAGGGGCATGAACCCTCCGCTCTCACAGGGACAACTGCTTGTCAGGGTTAATTCCAAAGTGTGAAATTCATGCTCTCTTTCATGATGCTAAACATGTTTCCAACCTTTCCCTGGACTGCTTTGTTTTGATTTGGTGTAATACTTATATCTGACGATGCTGCAGACACAAGAAGAAAATGAAATACAAGCATTTCTCCAAAATGGAGTATAAGTTTCCGAAAAAACAGATCTTGTGGGGCTTCTCCATCTTCATTTTAATATTAAGTACATGGAAAAAAGTGGTAGATATACTGCGAATGAAACAAATCACAAAGCTGGAGTAAACTAGATCAGAAGAGAAATCTTTATTCAGAAAGTGCAGAAGCAGGACGGTCTTTGGTCTTTGTCCTCAGACACGCTCAGCACATAATATGCTACGTATTTCAGTGTGGAAATTCCTCCAAAAGGTATTCTTTGAGAAATGGCTGGTTAAAAACTGGGCAGACAGGATAGCGGATAGAAAAATGTAAGGAATGTCAAAGAAAAAGCAAATAAGGTCATCCTTTTTATGTTTTCCTGTATCTCAAAACCTAGAGGTTTTCAAATAAATTGCAGAAAAAAAAAGGATAGCGGATAGAAAAATGTAAGGAATGTCAAAGAAAAAGCAAATAAGGTCATCCTTTTTATGTTTTCCTGTATCTCAAAACCTAGAGGTTTTCAAATAAATTGCAAAGAAAAAAAATGGTTTACAGTGCCAGAAATAAACACCTGTTAAAGCTATCAACAAACAAACTATGAAGCTCATTACCACAAGGTATCAACCAAGAAAAAACCTGCAAGAAGGAAGAAAATATTAGATATGTAATATTACATTAGCATTTATTTTAGGATAAATGATATCACATAGGACATGACACAAATCCCGAAGATTCAAGGCAGAAGACTTGATTTGCCCAAGGCTAGGCACAATCTTCTGCTGCTGGGTTTCTACCCTGCTGCTCAAATCACGGGTTGCTGTTTTCTGTCACAAAGATGCCTCACTAAATGGGTGAGTGCGTCTGAACTGCAGCCATTATACATCTGCTTTTATGGGGGAGACAATGGGCAAATTTTTTTACAAAGTTTTTTAGCACAGTTTGGCTGCAACAGGGATGTCAGAGTTAGGACCATTTAGAATTTTTAGTGCAAAATACAGAAAAGAAACAGGAAACAAGCCTTTCAAACCAATTATAACAGGTCTTGCGTATTCTCATCCAGCCAAATGTTTCACAAATATTTCCTGTGAGTGCACAGTAACTTCAGCAAATCTTCCTCACCATTTTGCATATATCAAGAAATTGTGACCTGCATCTTCATTTCAGTTATGTTCAGTTGCAACCCCTTGACATTAGTATCAGTCTTAGACACTTCTACATATTCTGAAAATAAAAGCAATAAAATGTACCCCAAAAAATTGTAAGTTAGAATTTTTAAAAAAATCGGACTCAAATATGATCACAGGATGACAGTAAGCAGTGGTGTTAGCAACATACTGGTTAGGCAAAGCTTTAGTTTATTTAGATTATATTACAGAAACTTCCTAGAGTAAAACTTCTTGTGTACAGAAATGCTGGTTTTGAATATTTCATTATTTATTTTTCCAATGTGGTTACTTTAACTTTCAAAGCTGCCACATGAACTAGATGTTTAAGTGGTTTGTTGATAAAACACCCACTCAGCGAAGGCTGCCACAGAGCTTACATGGATCATTCCATATTTCTGCCCTGGACTACCTAATGAAAAGTTTTCACATCTTTTAGGTTTCATCTTCATAACCCTGGGTACTGTTTAATATCTTCATCAATGACATAGACAGTGGGATCGAGTGCACCCTCAGCAAGTTTGCAG
>NW_008794160.1:76611-138994 GCF_000699145.1 Aptenodytes forsteri | reverse complement strand
AAAATGATGAGGGGGATGGAACACCTCTCCTGTGAAGGCAGGCTGAGAGAGTTGGGGTTGTTCAGCCTAGAGAAGAGAAGGCTTTGGGGAGACCTTCTAGCAGCCTGTCAGTACTTAAAAGGGGCTTTTAAGAAAACTGGGGACAGAGTTTTTAGTAGCGCCTGCAGCAATGGGACAAGGGGTAATGGTTTTAAACTAAAAGAGAGTAGATTTAGGCTAGTCATACGGAGGAACTTTTTTACGCTGAGGGTGGTGAAACACTGGCCCAGGTTGCCCAGAGAGGTGGTGGGTGCCCCATCCCTGGAAACATTCCAGGTCAGGTTGGACGGGGCTCTGAGCAACCTGATCTAGTGGAAGATGTCCCTGCTGACGGCAGGGGGGTTGGACTAGATGACCTTTAGAGGTCCCTTCCAACCCAGACTATTCTATGATTCTATGATTCTATCATGCTGTTTATTTTGCTTAGATGAATAATGCATGACAACTTTTGTCTTGTGTCCTTCCGTCCAGCATATGTCAGAGCAATTTACAAGCTAAAGTACAGAATCTACAAATATGCACAAGTTTAACATCATGCATGAGGGAAGTCAGGCAAAAGCTCATGCTGTGTAGAAATGTATAGAGTTGTCATATTTAACAGCTTAACTAGTGTGCTAGCAAAAAAAATAAAGATAACACTTTTATGTAGCCAGCAATGGCTCAGATCCTCCATGCCTGTACATCTATTTTTCCACACACAAGAAAAAAAGAAAATGAAAAAAAGTTTAGCAAGCGTTTCTTTGTATTGCCTCCCCCTAATCCTACTCTTTATCTTCTTAAATCCGCTGCATCATGGTGGAGCTGCAGGAATGCGTTTTGCAGTTGTTCAGTGAAGTGGTGGCACATGCTGCGTGTTGCCTGAGTGAAGATACTCTTCTTTTTGGTCTTCTCCAGCATCTTGAGATGAGCAAAAGTATTGTGGCTTCACGTCACCCAAGCAAGGCAGCTCCCTCCTTTCCCTGTCAACTCGCCAGGACAAGATGCTGCTTGTTGATATCCTGGACTGTGCCGTGCTTATTTTGGCAGGGACCACTGGAGATGGCCCAGCCCAACCCCTGCTCAGGGCAGGGTCACCTCCAGCAGGTTGCTCAGCATTGAGTCCATTGGGGTTTGAATGTCTCCAAGGATGGAGATGCCCCGACCTGCCTGGTGCTGACCCCGAGGCTGTCAGTGACCAGAGCACTGGGTAAGCCAGGGTGATGCCCACGACAAATATTTAGGTTTTTCTTACTGCTAGCCAGTCTCAGGAGAGCTGGCAGCAGGGGTTCCTCTGTTCTGGCAGGAATATGGTTATTTGGAGGTGGATACGGCAGCTACCAGGCAATTTGAAGACTGCTGCCTGACCGGGTATGAAAAACCGCGGCTGTCCTCATTGAGGTCTAAGGATAGGGACATAGCCTGCAAGGTACCTGGAGTGATCCTTCCTCGACTGGAGAACCCTCTGCCGTTTTAGGTTCTGCATCTTTAGCAAATCATGGGCCAGCCGAAGAGGTCGCACAATAAAACCTCAAGCACAGTCAGAAACACAGACAACATGATTTAGAAGGAAAGACTGGAAGAAATGGGACTGTCTAGCCTGGAGGAGGGAGAAACGCTCAAAAGCTTCCAAACACTCCAAGACTGTTGCAAAGGAGAAGACAGCAATGAGATTTCTCTGTCTGTGGTGGGCAGGGTAAAAAACATGGAATTTAGGGTGCAGGGAGATTCAGGTGAAACATTAGGAAAAGCTTTCTGGCGGCAAGGTGTGCTATGAAACCTCTTCAACAACAGGTCAGACAGGACCGACTTGTTTTGCTGCCCCCACCAGCTGGGGGCAAAGCTTGAACCCATGGGTCCCCTCCAGCCTGAGCACTCTCCCATCTCCCCAGGCAGGGAGGGTCCCTGCTTTAGGAGGAAATCAGGCCAGTCGTTCTTCACCCGGGACACCTAATACTGCATTCATAAGGGCACCCATAGAGGTACCCACCAGACATGCGGCTCCCTGGCACGGTGACGACCGTGCTGGCAGAGGGCTGTGCAAAGCCGTCCCGTCTCGTCCCACGCCACCAGGGCAAAGCCGGTGTGCCACTCCCGTGGTCACAGCAGGTCCTCCGGCGCGAGCATAGCTCTGGCTCATCCTTGACTCACTCCGGTCTGCTAGTGACTGCATCTTCACCGGCACTGGCAAGTAAAGCCTGGGCCCCAAACCCTTTTCCCGCGTAATCTATCAATATTGCAATCAGTGAGGGGCAATGGGCTTTTCTGATTTTGCTCAGTTTGTTTAAAACAGGAAATTAATATTTTAGTTGCTCAGCATAACTTTCATATTTATTGGGAATAATCCTGAATTAATTTTATCAAACTAAGGGTTAACCTGTTTTAGTTGTTGCAAAGGATGTTTTAGCACTGCTCACATGGTGACTTTTTTAGAGAACTATTGCACTAATGCATTATCTGTCAAATGCGGTGTGGTATACGTTAAAAGCAAGTAAGGAGGATGATTAATGTTTCTTTTAAGACCTTTCTGTTCTATTACCACTCTATAAAGCAAAGTGAGCGGAAGGAAGCATATGAGAAAATTAACTTTTTCTGTGCACGTTTTACTGAAGAGTCAATGAAATACAGTAGCTCAGAACTCAAAACTGTCTTCCAGTTTTCTATGAGGTTTCACTTTTTATTAGCTATAAGTAAGTCTGTTCATAGATATGCAGTGTCCTCCCAAAGAAAACCCACCAAAAAGCAATAAAAAATTTAAAACCCATTGTATTCCCTTTCTATCAGCCAACAATCTAGATAAATGCCAAGCAGGCATACCGAAGGAGAAGGGAAATGTTCTAACACAGCTTGACTACCATTGACTACCTTTGTAAATAAGTGCAGGTGTACTTCAGAAATCAGGACAAAGAATTTTCTGCCATCTGTTGCACATGTAAAAAAAAAAAAAAGAAAAAAGAAAAAGGAATGTAGATCAGTATATTGTGAAAAATAATGTGCACATTGCTGTTATCCCAGGTAGTTAAAAATATATTGAGGTGAATGCACATTAATAAGGAACTTAGAAGCCTACCAGGGGTTCAACTTTGCATGGTTCAATTTGCACATATAAATTATCATGTATAAGAGTTTTGTAAACCATCTTTTGAGCACACACCTGACTTAATTAACGCGTGAAAATTCATCTGCACAGAAAAATGGTGCATAAGTACTTTTCACTGCATTCCATCGATTTTGTGCAAAGGTGCACACTTCTGTACGTAAAACTATGCTAACAAGCAGATTGGTGCCTGACATTACACAACTCTGACAGTGCAACGTGGTTATTAAAATGCTAATTATGAAGAAGACATTTTGAGTTGTGTGTACAGTGTCAGTATTTTGTACTGTTGTTTGGGAAGGAATAGGGAATTTATTCCAAGAGAGTCCAAGTAGCTTGATCCATCCCAGGAACAATCCCAGACTTTTTCTCTGATTCTCAGCCCAGCTGTGGGTATGGAGTGCATTTGGCTGGTCACCCCCTATCATTCATCAGTAATCTTGTTTCACATTCCTCAGGGAACATCCAATCCTCTTTAGGGAGAAGTGGGATTATTGTTATTCAGAGGCTTCAAAAGAAAGAAAAAAAGGTATGTTACAGATTGCTAGGGCTCAGAGAATAACTCTTTTCTCTCCAGAAAAGAAAGCCCTCCGACACCTGCTAGCTTGCTTTTGCCTCAAGGCGATACAGGGAAATGGATGTTTGCCAGTGCATCAGCAGTGATGTTGGTAAACGTGTACAGTATTAATATGTACAGTCAAAATACATAATGCTGCAAAGTGCTTTAAAGCCATCTGTAAAGGGAGTATACTCAATCCATAGTCATAATGCACAAAAATAAATGATGCCTCATGTCACGAAATAGCCATTAAACAGCATATGGACGAAGCTCCATGTAAGGGACAACTTAGCCCATAACTGCCTTTGCACAAATCCTGCACTGTCTCCGGGGCACTTGCGGGTGCCGTTGCAGGCGCAGGGTGCAGGACGCAGCACCCGTCTGACCCACTCGGTTCTCCAGGGCATCCACCCTCTCCCCATGGGCTGCTGCTTTCCCTCCCTCAGTCTTCCATACGCAACTCGATCTCGTTAATCCTTTGCAGTGTCAAATTATAATGCATTTATCACTAGGTAAGCAGCTTTTTAAAACAGGATTCTTTTAACCCCACTTACTGACGTCTAAAAGAGACTGCAAATATTGCATAGACACATTGTGCCAATAAAAACCACAGGTGCCAACAACCTCCTTAACCATAATGATGTGTTGGATTCTGATGGCACAGAAAAATAAAATGGAAGCATGTCAGCATACACAAAAAAGAGGAAAAATCTAGAGGAAAAATATTTAATGTCATCTTCACTCTCAAGCATATTTTTATACCATCTGTAGGCAGCAGAATTCTGGATGTGATCACAAAACTTTACAAACGGAGAGAAACACGTACATACATTGTAATTGCAAATTTTTGCAGCGGTGCAGTCATTCAGCATGGTTAAAAGTAACGAGTTCACTTGCTCATGGGAAGAATTACTCTAATCCCTGCCAACTGCAGATCACAGGACTAAAAAAGCCGGAGATATGGCCCCATTCAAATCTCACCGAAGTCAAGGGGAATTTTTAGTGCTCGGCATAGTCTGCCTGCTAAAGTTGGTGAGTTGCCTTGTCAACGTCCGTGCAATTTCCTGGAACTTGGCAGAACTGTTCTGGAGATGAGCTGTAGGCTGGACTTACTCACACAGGCATGGCCACTCATGCCATGTAGTCTTGAAAGCAATTTACCAGAAGTTGTATGGGAGTGTTGCCGTGTCTGGCTCACTAATAGCATGTGATGCTAAGCACTCTTTCCACTACAGTAGCCCAAATACGTGGAACTTTACAGTGATTTTCCCAGTGAGGACCACAATACCATTAAACCCTTGCCCCAAATAATTAACAGTAAAAAACCCACATTAATACAAGCATTATTTCTAAAAGAAGTGTAAAGAACATATTTACCTTCAGCTGCATTTGAAGACATCTCTCTTTCATTTTGAATGGTTTGATTCATTATGCCAGGAGTGAAACAGTAAAAATAATTTCATGTCTGAGCTTTCAGAAATGAAGTTCTTCTCTTTTCCTGGAGATGCTTGAGGGGTTGTGTTATCAGACTGCCTCTGCCACAGAGAATTACTTCTAGGAAATGGGCGAGGGAGAAATGTTTTGTTGGAAACTGTGTAGGCTAACTTAATTTTACGTACCTGCTGGAGTTTATGACCTTTTGAAGTGAAGAGGAGGACTTGGGTCAGCAGACTTCTGGTGGCATCCAAAGCATACCTGCAGCTCACCTAAGCACCCAAACTGGTTTCAAACTAGTTGGTTTGGGCCCGGGAGCATCCCCCATGGGTGGGCTGCCCAGGTGTTTCCATAAGCCCTGGGGTCCTCCAGCCCATGGTGAGGCGTGGGTTTGTGGTGAGCGATGGGCTCAGCAGCCGATGTCCCAACCTGAGCCAGCTGTTTCACTGGGAGTCTGAGCATGTCCACAGCTGCATTCTTGGCTACCATCAATGCTGTTTTTTTTCCCAATTTTAATTAGAATTTTTCAATTTTCAGTATTATTGTTTTCAATAACTTTTACTCCAAATCTGCAAAAAATGTTGCCAGAATTGCAAACTGAAAACAATAAAAAAGTGATGCCTATATTGGGTTCGCACATGGAAGAGTCTGTGCAAAGCAGCTGATTGCAGAGAAAGGTTTTTTTTGAACAGTATCTCCCCTAGTATTTGTTTGTTGGTTTGTCAATTGCTTCCAGCCTAAAAGGTGTTCAACAAACTCTTAGGGTGGTTAAATTACACAATTAAATTATGATTACTGAATCTGCAAAACTGAAGCCAGACATTTATTTGTTGGAGGTAGAGCCTAAATATTTCAAAGCTGTCTAGTATATTCTTAGGAAACACTGCTGGCATATGCAAAAAATGTTTTCTCCGCAAGCTCAGAGTAACTCCCAACTCAGCGACGCTTTCCTGAGCATGCTGGCTCCTGTGGTATTCTCCTCTCGCCATGTTTTGCTCACCACGTGGATGTTGTGGTAGATTTTGACGCCCTTTAGCAGTGACTCCTGAGGAGCCTTTAAGCCATCAAGGTGTAGGTGGTCCTCCAGGTCACTGTCAGACGTGGATGAAAGAGGTCTGCTCTCCCGGCCCCCTGCCACTCGTACGTGGTTCTTCTTCAGGGATCATTACCGGGTTGCATAACGATTAATTTGGCTATGAAAAGGCAAAGCCAGGAGCTGTTGTTTTAAAGAGGGGGCTCTAAACCACAGAAAAATGTTTGCATGGACTGAAGCAAAGAGAGTGGCGTGTGGACACCCAAACCACTGTTAAAGGACAAGGTATTTTCTTCATGTCACATAAACGAACAGAAGTGCAGAGAAACCCTTCTGATGAGTACGTGGGGGAAGGGTTGTCAGTGGAATCATGTTTTGGAGGGTGGGCAATGGGTCTGGAGCTCTGCACTTCCATATCCCCAGGTAAAACCTCTTCTACATCTGCCTGGCTGGGGAAAAGGCGTTTCGGCATCTAAGAAGTAAGCTGGTGATACTTGTCCCCTCTAAGGGAAAAGCATGTAGAGATTTAAGAAGAAATGCTGGAATTGGGTGCACTGAAGGCCCCTTTCTCCTCCCTCTCCTCCCACCAGCTGTCCTGTACTCCCAAAGCTGTCGTTGGCACATTTGGCAGAGAAGCTGGCTCATTTCCAGAGAAAGGAGACGTTGAAATCCTCTGTGCATCTAGTGGCAACAGCAAAAGAAACAGAATAAATAGCAGAACAATTTGTTTGACAAATACAGACATTGAGAGAGAATTCAAGTGAATAATCTGTTTTGAAAGCTGGATGTTGGTAAAACAGGTTATTGGCACAGCAAGTTCCCATCGTGCACACGCACTTAATAATAACCCAGCCTCTGCTATCACATACTTGTTTCTGCATGACACCAGAATTTTTTCCAGAAATTTTCTGTTTTCCAGAAATAAGTTGTGCATTTACTATTATGCAACCACAATGTTGCGGCTGAGAAAGATCTCTTTAGGAGTGTCTATTTTTCAGACAACAAAATAGTAAAATAAAATCTAAGTCTATGTTTTAACAATAAAAGATAAAAAATACATGTATCCTGTAATGCTACAAATTGCGCTCATTATTCCTAAGAACACTACAAGCCGCTTGGTCATACGGATTTACTAGAGCAGTGTGAGGCGGTTCTCAGTTGTCAGTAAGCGTGTCCAAGGGGAGCCAAGGGGCTGCCCTTAGATGGTGGGTGTAGAGTTAGGGTCTTGCTATTTTGCGTTTACTAGTTTGGGCTGTCTTCGTTACCAAGCGTGTTCTCACCAGAATGTGGGACTGGATCAACCTCTTCCAGTTTGGGGACTGCTGAATCTTACACAATGCTAGTGTGCAATTTTGCATATTTAAGTTGCTAAATGACATCTCTTATCCTCATAATGTTTTCTAACTCACTTTGCCTAGTCAACTTCTGTGCATCTCTTAGAGATACCCAAAGATTTGTACAGGTTCACTGCTAAAAATCTTAAAACCACCTTTCTATAACTTTGCCTGACTTACGATTGAAGTGTAAATTATCTTATGCATGTGAGTACATTTTTCAGGAGCTCCACAAAATGTAGGTGTGATGGACATGAAAAATTTCTTTACTGAAAGAGTGGTTAAACACTGGAACAGGCTGCCCAGGGAAGTGGTGGAGTCCCCATCCCTGGAGGTATTTAAAAGACATGTAGATGAGGCACTTACGGACATGGTTTAGTGGGCATGGTGGTGGTGGGTCGACGGTTGGACTCGATGATCTTAGAGGTCTTTTCCAACCGCAGTGATTCTATGATTCTATGTTTCTATGACATACAGGTGAGCATACCCAAGTCAACTCTAATGTTGTCAGCATAGGGAATAGTAGCAATGAAAGCAGTACAGAAATAGCTGGCGTGCATGTCCCAGACAGACGTGTTGCTTGTTGCTCCGTGGTGATGACAATGTTCCTCTGTATTTCACTGCTGGAATTTCATCACCGTTTGCCATGCAAACACAGCTTCAGATAGTACTGTAGATAAGGCTGTTTCCTATGACACTTATCAAAGCACTCCCATTAAAACTTTATGGGAATCTAGGAAAGCATTCTGCAGGCCGAAGTTGGACCATATTTGCACTTGTTGAAGCCTTCTCTGTGCTAGAATTGTAAATCTCGTTATTTAGTAGACGTAAAGACAAAGAGATATCCTTCCACTAAAGAAGAAATGAAAAGCAAAACTTTATTTTTCTGTCTAAAATACTAGCAAAGAAAACACGTGGTTATTTTGACCTTGGCAAGGTTAATTTAAGTAGCTAGCTAAGTGAGGTGTAAGAGGTTGCCAGTGACTCTGAGATGAAAGTCACTTCTGTCTTGCCGGCTTTTACATTTTATATCAACTTGATTAATGTACAAATATACTTGTTTATAATTTCTTATTTCATTCTGAATCCTGCTAAGGCATACGGAACCAAAACATTGCTTGTTTTAACCAACTTAGTTCACTTTTAAGCCACATGAACTTTTATTATAACACATACAGTCTTTCTTTCCCATGCTAGTCATTTTGAATTAGAGTGCTGAAGGTATTTTTTAATGAATGCAACTGCTTGAAAAACAGAGTACCCATGTCAGAAACACCGAGTCTGTTACTGAACCATGTTTTTACGTGGTGACATCAGGAGATCCTAGACCTCCTTGCTTTGTTGGGGGAAGGAGCACGTTCAGTTTCCTCACATCACTTTTGAAGCTAGGGAATAACTAGGTGCCATGAAGACTTCCAAAAAGAGCACCTCCTCTGATGGGGCAGGTAAGCATGTAGCATCAAGTCAGGCCTCTTCTACATGAAATGCTTCTGTTGGACATCAATCTCTTCCCTGGTAGCTACACACATTTAATTATACTGAAGGACAGAGATCTTCCAGTGAATTTTGGGCATAGGGGACTGAGCATGCGCTTCTCCTGCTAGCGCCAGGGAACCCTGGCTCTCCTGGTGCGTCCATGCTGGACTGAAAAGACAAGGGGCAAGGTGCCAGGGCCAGGTCCTTCACAGCCACAGGGACACCAAGCCTTGGGTCTCCTCCATCTTTCAGACAAGAGGAGATTTTGCACACAAGGGGAAAGCTCTGAGGCAACCACGCAGGCCAACCCAAGACAATGGGACTGATCAGCAGGAATGGCGCAGTTCATCGAAGTCCGCACTGAACTTACAGGAGCATAGCTTGTTTTGGACAGAGTAATGTCCCTTCCAAAGCAAATTAACTTCAACAAGGAGAAGTGTGGGGGAGCAGGTCATTTGTATGCCAGTGCAAGACGGGTTATGTCCAAAACCATTAAGACAAGGTTGAAGGTATTCTCCTGTGCAGAGGAGGTTTCATGGCTGGTTTAAGAGGAGACTGCTGCATTTACTGATTTGTACCTGCATTTCATCAAGTCTAAATACATCACAAGGCGGGGCCACAACCGGACGCTGCCTGAAACTCACATGGAAATTTCCATGTTTCAGTACGACAAACAAACAGCTGAGCCCGATTCCATTTTTTTTTTTTGTTGCTGTTGTTCTTTTAAACGTGGATTTAAAAAAAGATGTTTATCATCAGATGTGCGCTGAGGAGAAGGCCTCCTACATTTTGCAGCTGAATGAAGAGACAGGTTTCTCGGTGAGTCATGCGGCAGGGCTGAGTATTTTCAGTAGCAAACCCTGAATGCCTGAAGAGCATCGCCCCGCTTGCCCAGTCGTGCCGTAGACACAGGTCTGTCTCCAGGCTTGAGAGGAGCTGATTTCATCAGTACAGATGTCAGCAGGATATATTTGGAAACTCAAAATCTGTGCTGCTGATGGATCGTCTTTGGGCACGATTTGCTGTGGATTGGGCTTTCCAGGGTTGTGATGCGACAAGGCAGAGTAATGAGGAAAGCAGGAGAGCAGGCACTTGACTTTTTAATGATGTTCCCTCTCTGCCAGATGTAAATATAGAAGTGCAAAGCATTTTCTGTTTGCTTTTCTTTTAATTTGAAAGAAGTGCAGATGAAAGCCAGAGACAAACAGATATAGTAGCATTAGTCATTATTTTTTAAAAACTTTGAAGTTCTTCAGAAAAGTGCTGTGATTTCACTTCCTGCATTCATTGGTCATAGCACTTCATGAAATAATTTGGACAAAAAAATTTCTATTTCTGGGTTACTTACAAGCTGTTATTTTAAGCATTTTCTAGTTCTTCAGTGTAGGCTATTCAATATACTGTGTTGTTTTTGCTCTCCTATTTAATAACTGACACAGTTTAAGCAAGAAAATAGCATATTGCTGTTTTCCCATCTGCATCACAATGATTATTAATTCATACCATGTATATGCTTTACCCTCTGAGAATTTTACTTTATTTTCTTTAAAATCTTGAGAATTAAGATAGTGGGGAATTTTCCTTCCCATGAGGAAATTCAGATTCTTTAAAAAAATGCAGAAATATGACAACTTCAGCAAGACCTGTTCTGGGAGAGGTTGTTCAATACAAGCAGAATATTTGGGGAAGAGAGGGAGAGTGAAAGGGCTCCCTGAAGTTACCAGTAACTTGTTAGAAGGGCACTCGTGTGTACTGAGGGGGGACCAGGTCTGAGTCGCTGCTTTCCCTCATTAAGAGGAATTTTTCTTTGGGATTCCAGGTAAGACAGAGACACCAAACACTTTACCAGACACGGTTAAGTGTGTGTTTGCCACCTTCTGGGTGCCCAAACTGAGATAAATAATAAGCATCTTGCCTAGGCTTCTGTGTCACCCTCTGAAGGATGACCTCCAACAACTTAAGCATGAGACCCAAGCAAAAAAAAAAAAAAATGCTAGAAAAACACACAATGAAAGATTGTATCATAATGCAATGCCTCTTCCTCATGCTCCTGAAAAGACTGAAAATAGGATTTACCTAATAGCATAATAAAAATTAAGCAGCTTGCCCAGGAGAAAAACACCTGCCTGTGTGTAGCATTACTAACAGCACTGGAGATATTTCTTTTTGCAGAAATGTTTTACAGTATCAATCTCATTTTCAAACACTGGTGTTTTAAAGCGAATTCTTAATATCATATCTATTCAGGTACATATCAGTATATCAAACTAAATATAAAGCCCTATCTGCAAAAGCATCCATCAGTTTCTGTTGCTTTTATAAACCCTTGTTGCAATTCATGAGGAGCACCTGTGACACAGAACATGTCTTTTATGTGAGCAGTAGCTACGTTCAACACATGAACGTCACTATGGTCACTGAATTTTCCCTGTTTAAAAGAAAACTGGGGGTTCTCATGAGGAAAAGTAATTACCACTGGAGTGAAGGACACACTGTTTAGAAACAAGCTCAAAGTCATTTGATGAAAGAATTCCCCCAATATGGAACAATTTCAACAGAAAAAATGGGAATATTTTTCTACTGTTACAGACTAGGCAAACCAGAAATGCTATATATATGTATATAAAAGCCAATCAGGTTTCCTTATATTTTGCTTCTTTAGCTGAATATAATTTTTTTCAGAAACTACAATGTGCAATGCAATACCTATTTTAACACAGTGTTCAGATTTAAAATGTAAAAAAAAAGAAAAGAAAAAGACACAGAAGGGAGGGGAACTCAGACAGGAGCTATCGTTTGATAACAAAAGCCCGTCTACACTGTGCACATGCAGCAGGTTACAAGTCAATAGTCAAGAGCTGAGGACTTTTCTCGTCCCAAACCCATTTGCACTGCATTTTAACAGCGGTCCTGAGTCTGCCTCTGAATCCATTGAATGCATCTTGTGTCAAGCACATCGAGTTTGCTGGAGGCATGCTGAAAACATGATCATTGGGGGTTTTTTTCCCCTGACAGATTTTCATGCCTTCTGCAGGTGCCAGAAAATAATTTAATTTCTCCCTCTCCTTGAAGATTTCTTTTTCTTCCTCTGAAGAGCAGGAGATTCTCCTCCAAGGGAAGGTGTCGCGATGCTCCCAGTCAGCATGTCCCGCCAAGACACCAGGGCTGTTTGGTAGTAGTCACCATCTGAACTGAGCATCTGCTCCCTGGGTGCCGGTGAGAGGGGAGATTGGACCTGCTGATGCAGAATGTCCCTTCGGTCTCTGTCCCTGTTGCAGATGGGGGACACGGAAGGCTGTGTCACACCAAAGAATGTGACTTGCACTCGCCAGGTTGGCTTCACCGGATTTTTACTGTTGTTTTCTCAAATGGCAAGAAATCTTGGCTAATTTTCCACCAGTCTTAACTTTTTTCCTATTGTGAGCACAGTTTGCTCTTCTAATGCTTACCAAACAAAACCAGAGCATCATAGCAATCCACCAGTCTTAACTTTTTTCCTATTGTGAGCACAGTTTGCTCTTCTAATGCTTACCAAACAAAACCAGAGCTATCATAGCAACTGAAAAATTTATTTCACTTGACCTAATAAAAATTATCCATTAGTTTTGTACTGGCTATCCTGTCAACCAGCTAAAAAATGTCCCACCTTGATGAACAGAGGTACACCTTTTGATACATGTGGAGCAATACCTATCTTGGAGGCAGATTAAAGGAAGGTAGAAGTAGACACAGAGTTAGATAAAAACAATTGGGATGATTGCGAGGCTGATGAATGGGCTTTTAACCTCTTTGCATCTCCTTTAAAGCAGCATGAAAGTGTTAGATGATGGTGCACAAGTCTCCTGGCTCCCTAACTGGCCAGCTGAGATAATGAGAACCTGGAAAATGCACACCCTGTGTGGTCCTTGTTGTGGCAGTGCTTTCTCAGACGGAGGTGCCTTGTTTGCTCCTTAGCCTTCTCTTCTGGATGTTGGTGAGTCATTTGCTCTGACATTTCAGAGGACAGGTGATAAATAGAAATTAATGTATTAACCAGTTCCTCAAGTGGTATAAGCTAAGGTATCCTCACTGAAGATTTTACCAGATCTTTCATGTGAAAACCTTCAAGTGCTTTATAAATATGAAATAACACAGTCCTGCAGTATCAAAACTATTTAAAGATTAGCATATTTAGTCACAGAGGGATTCATATATCAGGCAAAAAGTATACTAAGCCATTCAAGGGCAGCACTGAGACCAACCCCACAAAATCACAGTTTCCAGTTCTGCACTTCAAACCACAGAGACGTTCAGTTTTTCTCTGGAGGGTGAAAAAATTCATATTGTGCTGTTGATTGCCTGGGGAAACTCCTATAATTATGAACTGGTGAAATGAATGTCCTCCTTTATGTGGGCAGTCAAGGGTTTCTGTCAGCAGCTATACACCTTACAATAAAGACGGTATAAGATGTTGGATTACAGCTTCCGACAGGATCCCCTCATTGCTCCCAAGCAACTTAACTCTGATGAGTGAGTTAATATTGCCCCATTTAGGCCACAAGTTGTTAATCTCTCCAAGGCCGATTGTAGGGACAACCATTGTAACCTTGGATGGAAACCAGGATGTAGTGTATAGAGTCATAGAATCATAGAATCATTTAGGTTGGAAAAGACCTTTAAGATCATCAAGTCTAACCGTTAACCCCGCCCTGCCAAGCCCACCACTAAACCACATCTACACGTCTTTTAAATACCTCCAGGGTTGGTGACCCAACCACTTCCCTGGGCAGCCTGTTCCAATGCTTGACAACCCTTTTCAGCAAAAAATTTTTCCCAATATCCAATCTAAACCTCCCCTGCCGCAACTTGAGGCCGTTTCCTCTCGTCCTATCGCTTGTTACTTGGGAGAAGAGACTGACCCCCACCTCGCTACAACCTCCTTTCAGGTAGTTGTAGAGAGCGATGAGGTCTCCCCTCAGCCTCCTTTTCTCCAGGCTAAACAACCCCAGCTCCCTCAGCCGCTCCTCATCAGACTTGTTCTCCAGACCCCTCACCAGCCTCGTTGCCCTTCTCTGGACACGCTCCAGCACCTCGACGTCCTTCTTGTAGTGAGGGGCCCAAAACTGAACACAGTATTCGAGGTGCAGCCCCACCAGTGCCGAGCACAGGGGGGGTGATCACTTCCCTACTCCTGCTGGCCACACTATTTCTGATACAATCCTACTGACCAAGAACTGGCATCAAGTTGTACTTCTGTTTCTTGTAATCTTATTTCATGTGGCAATTTCTGTCATCCTGGAGAAGTACATGAGGAGTCTTGCATTACTTGTCTCTCCTGGTAGACTTTATCTTGTGGGACCTTAACTTAACTGCTTCCAGAAGAGAAGAATACTTTGGAAAAAAGCTGAATTAGTAAAACTGCACCTCGTGTTGGACAGGTAGTGCTCATAGCAAGGTATCATATTGCAGACCCGAGGTGCTTGTGCCTTTGGGTAACATCACACCATCTGCAAGAAGGGTTGGTTGGAGACACTTGGCAAGTCTCTATAACCCAGTGTCTGTGTGTCTACGACTTTCTGTGAAGAAGAGATGACATCTGCCTGCTCCCAAAGTGAGATCTGTTGTTCAGCCATCTGAGAAAAAATAACATACCTCCTTACAGAAGCCCAGTGAAGTGAATGGGGATGTTGGCAGTATCCAGCTGAGCACTGAATCTCCCGATCTAGACCAGAGAGCTGGTGTGCTGGCCTGCATGTCCTTCACACGGCTGCTGAGCCCACGACGTGTGAATTTGTGATGTGCTGGCTCAACTATTCTCAACAGTCTACTTGATTTGACTTATTCTGAGCCAGTGTAGAGATCCTGTAGAGAAGGGATAGGGAAATTGCTCTGAGTATCTCCCGCTACAAGGTACCCCTCACTAAAGAACCCCAAAACACAGGTACTATAAAAATATAGGGTGATCAGATGATGAACAGAGATGCGTGACCATTGCCTCAGCCATCTACATGAGGTGTCTGAATTTGAAGGCTAGACTCCCGTAGACCATGAACTCTCTGTAAAGGGATCCAAAGCACTTCAGCTGGAAGGCTGCCTTTCCCCACTCACCAGCTGAAGAGTAGATGTCTCAAGCTGAAGCTAAGCGTCTAAAGTTAGAACATGTAGATGTCACACCTCTTCCAGTGTTCACATCGCTTCTATCTATACCAAGCATGAGTTACATTTAACATAGCATTAGTCCATATGACTCCTTCCAACCCGGTTCAAACATTGCCCCATTTCTGAAGAAGATAGGCGCTAAGGGGTTCGGACAAGGTGATGGACCTGGATCTCCCCAAGACTGACTTCCATATGCCACATTCATAAGGAATTCGCAGAAGTGCCAGTGGAAGATGCTGAAAGGCAGGAAGGGATTTCTGCCTTTGTCCTTCCTTGCTCTTCTCTCCCAGCCTGAGCTGTGAGTCAGACGCTGAGATCAGAGGCTCTGCCTTTCCAGCCAGCTGAGTGACGAACCCCTTCATCGCCCACCCTGCTCGTCGGTCGAGCTTATTCCATTGGGTGCAGCACTGACACACAGCCCAGGTGAGTCTGCCTTGACTCATCTGCTCCTGCATCCAGCCAGTGAATCAGACAGTGATTCCCTTCACCTACCTTTGTGTGTCAATTACATCACTTGAAAAATGAAGAAGGAATCTTGGCTTGTGTTTATATGAATGACAGAGAATAAAGAAATTTCCTCCTTTCATTCACATACCCAAATATTTTTCTTTAGACATATTTCAAAGTGCCTGAGATATGATTATATCATGGTTAAGCAAGGCATTTCTATAGGACATATAATTTTGCTTGTATATGGGTATATGTGTGCAGGAAGACAGGAGGGGCATTAATTAGTAAAGTTAATCTGTTAAGAAGCGGTCTGCTTTTAACTGGTCTTTCATTTGCATGATTTTCTGCCTAGGGGCCAGAAAGTACCTCCCTCCTGTGATAAAGATATTCTTGTCTCCGAGGAAGTCTTCTGCCTGAAGTAGGTCCCACCGACCACGTACCACGTTTAGGCAAAATATTTTACATTGCTTGCATGTCATATAAAATAATTGTCAGTGAGTAATGGGCAAACTGCATGTACAGCAAAATACCTGTGTGATGCGCTGTGTTTTACTGACAGCTTTTGAATATTCCTTTGTGGGATGATGGAGTGTGCACGATACTGCTGCATGTGCACTATACAAATCTGAGATAAATCATAATTGATAAGGTGATATAATTCTACTGAAGCTACACTTGAAAGTAAACTGCTGATGCCTTCATCTCTCTGGAGGATCTTCTCAACCTTAGTTCATTATGAAGGTTTAGGAAGACAAAACCTAAGATCTTCTGTAACATCCGTTGGAAATTCATTCATTCTTTGCAACAGTATGTAAGAATGGAGAGAAAAGAAATCTGAGATTGATTCTCTGCCAGGGTTTCCCAGGGTTGCCTGTCTTCCCTGGGTTTGCTTTTTGCATAGCGCTGTTCCAGGAAAGCACACAGCTAAAGACGCTAATAAAGCTAAATCATCAGCTGAGGTAAGCCGTCACCATTCCTCAAAAGCTGGGGGGGCTAGGACCACCTACACTAGCTGGGGCTCTGCTCCATATGAAGTGTTATCACCCCCTTCATCCCCAGTAAAAACCTGTTCGCTATGAAAATGTCCCTATTTTATGGATAACACAGAAACTACTGCTTTGCATGTTAACAGTGGTGGCTTCCCATCATTCTGAGCATGTTTTAATATTACCTTTTTTGCATAGCCCGAATTAATTTAGAAGACTGTAATTATCCTTACTACTAAGTATCTTTTTATAAGTAGGAGGAATTATGGGTTACTTACAGAATATTAACAAAGTCTGAAGATATGCATAATTTTGCTGAAAAACTTACGTTGCAATGTTTCCAGGTGCAAGGCCAGTCTTTTGAGGCTTAGGCATTGGTGTCTAATTAAATAACTGTACCTCAGGGTATTAAATTAAATAAAAACCCCACAACATCAGAAGCAGGCATGGAGCAGAGGTTAGGATCTTGGTAGTTTGCCATCACCGCAGGACTAAGGCCGTGGCAATGATGTTACAACCATAAAAGGTATTAGTGGATCCTTGGTCTCCTGTCAAGAACATGACATTACTCCCCAACGGTAAAGGGTGCTCCAGCACATTTACTTCCATGCCATTACTAAAAAATGATCTTACAATGAGCCGTTCACTGAGGATCCCCCTAAAAGGCAGAGAAAGTAGAAGAAAAAACCTTGATCAAGGGCAGAAGTTAAAAATATTTACAAGAGAATATCTTGGAAGTGCCACAAGCACTTGTTTTGGGGTTTTTTTTTGGTGTTTTGGGTTTTGGGGTTTTTTTTGTGTGTGTGGTTTGCACTTGAGAGGGAGATTAACAAAGGGCTTGTTGGGAAGTATGATGTGAAGAGGACTCGTACACCCTGACAAATACACTGTAAACCTGCGATAATCACCGCCGCTTCCAGCTCCCGTGCACTGGAGAACTCCTACACTCCCCAGCACAGGGAAACCACTGGGCGCCCCCGACCCCGCTCCGTTTGAGCCGCTGTGCGGTGCACCCCTGTATTCCTTCTTGCGGGCACAAAACCTCTGCACTGTGCTGCCTGCAATATGCACCTGGGGGAACGTCAGTTATACCTTTGGCAGATTACCACATACTCACAGACAAAAGCAGTACGACGGTTAAATTAAGAAGGTAATACCCATACACATAGATGTTTATGTGAGTACATACATTGTGTATATATTCTATTATCTACCACGAATGTATTATTGCAATGAATCAATACTGTGTTAATGATATTAATTTGATCCTATCCATATGATGCTATGCTTTCTTCAGTGATTGCTGCTGCGGGTTTTGTCCTGGCAAAGATTCACAAAGGCTCTTGGTGGCCGCTGGTTGCAAATGCCAGCCACCAGCAGCCGTCCTGCGCAGTGCGGATGGGGTGGCAAGTTTCACAGTGAGCCCCTGCTGGGTCTGGCCACTACTGCTTTAGGATCACAGTTTTCAGCCTTTTTCAGTATGAAGGTCCCTGAAAATCTTCTGCTGGTGCTATGGATCCTTGAGCAGCAAGTTAAACCTACTGACAACAGCCTTTCTTACTCAGTCATATTTCAGAAATCCATTAGAAGTAGTCCATCAGTCCCAGGAGTCTGCAGACCGGGCACTGAACGGTCCTGCTTTGGAAAAAAAAGATTAACTTTTGCAAATTGTCTGTTTTATTACGCTTGTAGAATGGCATTTAGTACGTGGTCACTGGCTCAGAAAGTAATGGATGGCTTTTCTCATGTGCTGCTTTGTGATTCCGAGAGATGCGCGTGGTCCAGGTCTGTATCTGAGATGGGACAACCAAGCACCATCTTCTCCACCACTTCTTCCCAACCCACACATCACTCCTTCAGGTGATACACAGTCTTCGGTGAGGCCACCTGCAGAGTGCGGCAGAGGCAAGCAGAGACTCAGATTTCTTTGCAGAGGTGTAGGAGCCAACACAGGTGTGAGATGGGAGCATCTTATTGCAATTCCTTTTCCTGTGCTCTCCTCTTTGGGTCCTAGGATGCTACTGAATGCAGCTGCCCCACTGCAAGGCCAGCCTCAGTCCTCCTGTTCGTGTTTGGTGTCTTCTGGATCTTAAGCTGCTTCATGCAGGCCATAAGCGTGGACCTGTGCTCACCAAGCTCTGCAGTTCGTCTTCCCCAGGAAATTTCATTTGTTCACACCTGCCCTGAGATGCCACCGCCGTGCCGCAGAGCTGAAGCGCGGCAGTGCTGAAGTTTTGAGAAAGCTCTCTGCTGCCAGAGGAGATGTGCGATTCCCTGCACACTCAGCTGAGAAAAGCAGATGCACACAAAGACCAAGCCAGGCAAGACAATGTGTCCTGGAAAGGAGCCCACTCCTGTGCGGTCTGGAGAGAAGCCTTCTGCGTCCTGCTGAGCAGCTCCAATGCAAAATAATCCCATCAGCAGCTCCAGCTCCTGTGGGCTCCTGTAGGATTGACGTAAGCAACAGGAAGCATCAGCAAATGTTTTCGCACCTTTAAGGTGTAAGCTGTATCTCACATTTGAAAACAAATCTGACTCTTCTGTTTTATCAGCCTTAAATGTAAGAAGACGCGTATTTCAGGAGTTCAGCTCCAAGGTGTGAAACACACTGCTCCCCATCGGCAGCAAGGGAGGGCTGGTTTGTAACCTGTCTCCCTAAAACAAGGTTTTGCCCCAGTTTAGTCCAATCACCAAAGACGTAACCCTTGTCTGCCTTGATCAGAACCCCTGAATGCTTCATCCCCCGCCCTCTCTCCTCTGCAGTGGTGTCTGGATTGGAGAAGAAATTTAATTCAATTTCTCCTGCTTTCTGTCTCCTCTGCGTGCAGACTCACAGACCTCCACAAGCAGCAAAGACTGCTCATTCCCAAAGGTTATAAACTGTGGATCTGGAATATAACACGGTGCTAATGCAGAGTGAGAGCAAGGAGTTATTTTCTGAACGGGATGCTTCTTGCACCAAGCAGTGAAGTGATTAATTAAGAATTGCATTCATTTTTCGGTTTTAGGGTAGGGTGGATATGCATTGTACAGGAACTGCTTGAGTTCCAAATGTGTATACCTAATGCCATTCGACTCCTTGCAGCTCTCCATATCATAAATTTAAGAGACAGACTTCATTTCATGCTTGTGAGAATGATCTTGAGATCTTAAAATTAGGAACAGCGAAGACAATAAAAGGCAAGTCAAAAACAGCCCCCAAACAGCCCCCAAAACAGAATAGCTGGGCACTTTGTGTTTCATGCACTCTTTAATTATCATCTGAAATCTGTCTAAGACAAAAAAATCTGTCCTTTCAGAAGAATTTTAATGTCTTTTTCCAAAGAGCTTCAAATTCTGATGCGGTGCTTACTGAGTTTATTTTAGGCAGGTAAAAGAGAGCTTTCGTGTTTCAGAAATAACACAAAAATTAATTCAGTTACTTTTTTCAACATGGGCTTTCTCAATGCTTATAGTTTAACTTTAGAGCCTTATTGAAACTGAACAACAAGGCATCACAGCTTCTCTGATTCCTGTTTCCCTGCTCTCCTGTACTAAGGGTGAAACGAGTTTACCCCCGTAAGCGACAGGGAAGCACGGTTTGGTCCTACAACAGGATCTTCTTTCCAGCTCCTTCAGTGCATCTCATTTGGATTGCATTTAGAGGACTTCACATTCAACCTACGACAAACAGAATGATGCTGGGAGGGCAATTCCCAGTACCTAAATTAGGTTCAAGGCAGATTTAATTAATATTCCTTTAAATGTCTGTGTCAGGCAGCAAAATTATCTTTTCTTCTTACGAAAAGTCTTCGCTGCATTCAGAAGGAAATGTTATTGCAATGCCAGTTCTCTGCACATAGGACGGCACGATGATAACAGAAAAATGAAAGGCTGCCAGTACCAAATTTTCTGAAACCGAACAGATGCAAAACTTCAGGGGACTGAAATGATTCGCTAGACGCTTACATCTATCATAGGCCAAGGATAGGGTGAAACAACAAGATTTCATCACTGTAGTATGACAAATGTTTTTGTCTGAGGATCCCTTCTCAGGTTCATAGCTGCTATTCAAGGACACGCAGATGGTTCACTTGGAGGCAGACAACAGACTGCTGCGAACAGAAAGTCAGTCCCTGCTGTAATATAGCCTTGCAAATATTTTCAGTGAAAGAGTCAAAATGAAAGCCATGGTTATTTAAAACATAGTTTACTATCAAAAGGAGGAGCATAGATGTTAAGGTATCACAGATTAAAGGATTTTCTGCTTTGCTTAACTGCTTTTGTGTTTGCTTACAGTGGTGAAAAACCAGTACAGCCAGATTTAATGATGAGGAAGGATGAATATTTAGTGGTAGGTCAGAGAGGATCCATCCAGGACATTTGCAGGAAAAGCTGGAGCGTGCAGCATGCACCTCTCTGCCTTCCAGCTCTGCAGGGACTGCTGCAGGTGGCAGAGACCAGCCTCCATGCCTCTCTCTGGTACCATGGCCAAGAGGTGGGAACAACACAGAGCATCACTCAGTTGCTAAAACTGTTTAAGATCAGGATTTGCAGAGTGTAATCTGGGAGAGGAGTCTGTAGCGTATCCGTGAAACAACCTGAAGAACAGTGGAAAAAAGAAAATAGTGGATATGAGGTACTATTTGTGAGTTTATGTTATTTCTCTTTGAATGCTGGGTGGATAACCATGTTTATCAACCCTGAAAGATTCACACGTCCATACTAGCACAATTACCCACTACCTAGACAGGGGACAGATGCAATACAGCATGACCAGCTCCACATCATAGAGCCTTCACAGTGCTCGCAAAAGTCGCCTCAGCCTGGTAGTTAAGTGCTTCCACTTTTTCCTCACTGCATGTTGTGAAAAATGGATGTCCTTATATCTGCACTTTGCAGATGAAGAATAAAAACAACTGTGTTTAACAGCAGACCTAAAAGTGACTGTGGGGACAGCAGGGCATGGCACTCACGGCTGCGTCACGGACACCTTGTCCAGGGCTGCATGGAGGTGTGATAAAATGCCTGCTGTCCTGGGGCAGGTGGGGTCTCATCACTCCATAAGGTACCTGGAGCTACGCCTGGAGCCTAATTTCACTGTTTACAGACAGGGAATCTGGTCTCAAAGGACCCTCTGCACCCCTGTCAAAAAAATGGCACAGGCATACTCCCGCAGTCTAAATAACTTGTCTGTACTTGTGAAGAGGTCTGCTGTGGAACAGGGCCATGGGTCACCCAGTCTGCAGCTCACAACCTCCAACACCATCTACCCTCTCTTGCTTTTAATAGAAATTGTCACATGGATGCTCACAAACCACATGCGGCGTGTGGGAAAAGTGATGTTGCACAAGGTCCTCAGGGAAGGCGTACAGCTGTACAACGTCTCCTTCAGCCCCGTGCTGGCCAGCGAGAACAGCTGTCTTAAAAATGCTAACTTTGAGCCAGACTGTGGCATAGTTTCAGAAGGGGCGGATAGGCAGAGCCTAGACGAAACAAGCCCTTAGAGCACAGCTAGTTTTGATCCAGACCTGCCTGGCTGAACCACCAGCCCCAGCTTCTGAGAACGATGGGCTGCAATTTGCGGCTCCGCATTTATCCAGAAACCCGGGGACGCTGAACTGCCCGGGTTGAGGAGCTGAGGGTCCGTGCAGCGTAGGCTGGAGCCACAGGTACCTCTGACACAGGCTCAGCTGCACAGCCAGAGCATGAGGTGCCCACGTCTGTGCGGCTCAAGCCGCTTATGTGCCGGGAGGGCTCCTCCATGAAAACTGTCAGCACACATAGGAAAGGAGTTTGGGACAGGTGACAACGGCTTTCCTTTTGCCCATCTGCTCCCTGGGCAGAGGCCCCTCCACCTCAGCTGGTCGCTTGCTTGCTGCCCCATGACTTGTTGTTTTGACAAGAGGGTCACTGCAGAGGACAGCCGGGTGGGATACCCCACACACCCCTGGAGCTGCTGCTCTTCTGGGAAGGGGAGAGGCTGAACCATGCTCAAAATATACTTTATTAATCCCTCGGGGGGCTGCTCGGATTACAAATGATGACTAACATGACTTGGATCTTTTACAGTCTTAGAAATATTGTTTTATGAATGAGAATTAAAATTAGATGCTTTGATATTTCTTCTGGATGATGACACACATTTTTTTTTTTCCATTAATCCTGCCTTTGGTTGTTTATTTTGTAGGTTGAGTGAGTCAGGCAGCTCTGCTGCAGCGTCAGTATTTGCAGGTACTGGAGGTAACTTTCACGTCAGGCAGCTCCACTTCCAACCTTTGGGGTTTTTTTCCCCTCCTCAAATGAAGTGCTGAGGAGGTGTGTAATCAAGTGTTAGCCGCATAATTTACTCTGAGAGATCAGTTCAACTCATTAAAGAATAAAAACTTTTACAGATTTCTGCCTGAAAGGGAAGAAATACCAAATAATTGCCAAGCCCCACCTATATTTCACTCAAACTGGCTACCAAGGTGCACGTCACTCTGGCGTAAGATTTATTCCATTAATTTCCTGGTAAAACCCGGAGGCAGCTTTACCTGTCTCCGTCTCACATCTCTTTGAGCAAGCTCCCAGCTACTTCCAGCTGCAGTCGCAGCAGTGGTAAGGGGGAATGTAACACCCCCAAACATTTTCCCGGAGACGGCAGAGGTTGTTTCCCTCCCCTGCAGACACCACCTCGGACCGTCCACATCCATAAACCCTCTGGGTGCCCCCCGAGGTCGTTACGCAGCACCTTGGCTGCGACGCAGCCCCAGAGCCATGCTGGGCAGATGCTCGGGAGCTGCTTCTGCCTCCCAGCCCACAGGTACTTCTGCCACCACTGTCTCTACCTGTCCCTTCAGCTCACACCAACCTTCTGCCCTCCTGGCGTATAACCTTGTATATTTACAGAAAGCAAGCACACATCCTCCCAGTGTGCCTTTTCCTAGGCTAAGCATCTAAACTCTCCCAGCCTCTCCTCCTGTTAAGGTGTCCTGATCAAATATCTAATACAAATGCCATTAATTTCCATTAAAATACATGGTCTATAGCATCAACTATGAGAATTCATGGGAAAAATCTCCATAGTACATACAAATCATGTAACAGCGTTAAGGGAAAAGAATGAAGCGATGTCTCCTTGCCATTTCATTCTGAAACAAACACCAAAAACTTTGTCTGCAGACTGGTGGTAACACAATGCCCTGTCTCTTTTTATGGCTGGAAATCTGCTGATCTATTTCATTTTTACAGTGAAAACTCAGCAGAGGTGCCACCTACTCAGCAGGTTCAGAGGTCCAGATCAGATAAATCTACCAACTCAGATGCTTATCAATAACGTGTCCAAATTTAGCAACACCATTTAGATCAAAAAAACAGCAGGAACTCTTGTGAGAACAAGTTCTTCAACAAATTTCCAGCAGCTGCCAGTTCCAGACAAGTTGGGATGCCCATGAAATAAAGCGTATTTTAGCAGCCAAGTGACAGGGCTAGTGTTCAAAACTACTGGGTTAATCTGTTGCAGCCCCACTCGCTCGGTCGCAGTGTGTGGACTTGGGCAAAACCTGCACTGCCCTCACGTCTTCTCACGTGTTGACTGATGAACATGAAGAAGACGCTGCTGGAGACGCGCAGGTCTGGCAGGGTCAGAACCCCTGGGACAGCCTCATGCCGGGGGGGTGCTGACCGTGGGATGCACAGCCCAGAGCTGCACTGGGCTGCCCACGCACATCACCGGATTCCTGTATCCCCATGGTCATACGTGATTGTTGGAGTGCAGTCTTGGGGGGAACTCCCCCAAAAAATCTATTCAGTCGTTATTCCCAAACAGAGGAGAAAAATGCAGGCGTTACCTCAAGACATTGAATTCTCTGAAATAAGGAAGCTCAGAGAAAAAAAAATAAAGCCCAGGAGCAGCAACCATGCCTACAGGCAGGGATCCCCTGTGGAGCCGGTCTCGGATGGGACCAGGGTACCCTCTGATGGACCAGGGTACCCTCTGATGGACCGGGATACCCTCTGATGGACAGGTCCCATCCTCACCGTTGTCAAAGGGGGGAAATGCACGCGGGGCAAACCCCAAACCTATGCATTAGTTTGCCAGAAACGTGCATGCAGACCTGCTCCTTTCAGAGAGTGCCCTGCTGAAAGAGAGGGCACAGACGTTTCTCTTTCGCAGGGACGTGAGCCAGCGCCGGCGCCAGTGAGATGAGTAGAGCGGCACGTGCAGGCGTGGGGAGCGTGGGGAAGGACCGAGTGCGTGAAGCAGACAGGAGTGTGCGGCTAGGGCAGCTTCACTCGCCACGGGAGATCCCGAGCTTGCTGTCATTAAACAGCTTTTTAAGGCAGAACGTCGTTTTTTCCCCCCATGGGAAAGAGAAGTCTGCAAACAAGAAATAAGCAATACAATCAGAGATCACCTGTTAAAAACCTAGATTTACTTTAAAAAATCTGCCAAGAAAAGTGGGTAAAATGTGCAGCTGCAGCCTAAGCCGTACTCTGACAGCTTTTGCTCTGCATAACTGCTGGTATTTATAGCGTTGTAGCACATAAAGCTGAGATCAGGAATACATTGTGCTAGAAGGTGTACCTGCCTGTGCGTATATGTGTCTTTGCCTCAAACGGCTCATTAAGTTAATCAGCAGAACAACACCTATATTTCACAGGCAGGCAAAATACAGGAGGTGAAGATGTTTGTTCAGGATCAGGGCTGGAGTCGAGCGTGGAGTGGCGTGCCAATGTGCTGCATCCAAACCGGTGCTTGAGCTACCAGGTCCGCTCTCGTCTCTCCCCCCGTGCATGACCTGGCCCTGTCCCGAGGACAGGAGGACTCTTTCCACGGAGCACAATGTGGGCGGCTGCACCTCTGCAAAACTTCTGTCGGCTGATCGCAGCAGATCGCAGCCTTTAGAAATGCTGCTGATGATAAACACATACTCAGAAGTACGCAGCAGAGAGAAACACCACCAAATGCCCCTCTCTGCCACTGGAAGCAAAGCATGCACCTTTTCTGGAGCAGAGCTAGAAGCTGATCCAGGTTCCTCTGCAGGACTCTTCCCACCCTTTCCAGTGGCAGTTGGACAGGGCTAAAAGAGAAGCAGGAAGAGAAACATCTCATGTTTAAACTGTTCGAGAAAGAAGGTAGAAACATTTCACAGCTCGTCTGTCTCTTCTTGGGAAATTTCTCAGCTCTGTTCTGTAACATAGAGAAATAAGAAGTTAATGAAAGTTCTTGCCTGGCTTTCAAGCAAACTTGGGATGCCTATCTGAAAAGTCTACATTTTCCTGCCCCTCAGGTCCTACCGACAACCCAGCCCCAGTTCAGGCCAGCACCAGCTCACAAGCAGATCAGCATCTCATATCTTACGACCCCCTGCTACGTGGTTTCTTGCACCTTCCTCAGAAGCAGCTGACACGAGCTCATAATCTGAGACGGGAGACTGAATTTAACAGATTATTGTTTTACCCGTCCTGGTGGTTCCTCTGCTCCTCTGCAGATGGTTTGTAGACATGTCAAACAAAATTCAGTGTATGCAGTTTGTTGTAAGTGTCCAGCCACACAAGGTAGTTCGTTAAGCGGCAGCACGAGCCCGACCACCGCCACTCCTATCTCCAAGGGTATTTCAGCAACCTCACCGGTGCTCCAGCTGATAAAATACGTGTTGGGTATTACCAGTACAACAGATGCCTGGAGCTGTACTTAATATACCCTTATTAGCATTTGGCTTCAACATCAGCTGCTGCCGTTTGTCATTGAAAAGGCAAGAAAGAAAACACCAGCAGACATATGTGCAGAGGAGATAAAATGAGACAGTGGGCTTGGGCAAGGGGAAGTACGTGTATATATATATGTGTGTGTCTGTGTGTGTGTGTGTGTCTACTGCTCTCTAAACTAAGGGAGGAAGGAGGAGGAGGAGGAGGAGGAGACATCCTGCAGCTCCTTGTTAGGAGAACAAGATCCTGAAACGCTGCCGCATAGTTATAGGAGTCCTGACCTAGAGACGCCACTCTTCATCCCCTCTCCCTGCCCCCTGGTTATTTTCCAGTTTATCACACCTGGGACGATGCCGAGACAAGGCTGTCACACTGTGCGAGATGTCTTCTGATAAGCACAGAAACGGTTCCTTCATGCTCTTGTTAAACTTGGCTACAGCCCTTGTTCTTCTGCTATCAGGCTGTGCAGACACACAGGAGAAGATGACGGAAGAAATTGGAAAGTGAATGTAAGGATTTTTATTTTAAGCATTGTAACACTTTCAGGACATCAATCTGCATTAGCAGTCTGTTCAGACATTCATCTCAGCTTAAAAAACTGTTGCTATAGACAAGATAGCGTGCCAGCCATACTACTAACGCAGATATGATTTCAAAAAACAGATCATAAAGTTAATTAAAAAATATTTTGAGCAGAATACTTACCCAAGAACAGCAGGAGCAGTTGGTGGTATCTGTCCTTCCCGAGAAGACTCATCGCCAGTGTTCATATTACTGGACAAAAAGTGCTTCCAAGTTTTTGGGTCCAATTGCAGTCCTTGCCAGACATCAAGTCAATACTCATGCAAGAGTTAGGAGACCACTATTTAAACCCTGGTTTAAGCTCTCTGAGAATGGAAGAAATGGTATTAGCCAAGAGTCGCAGATCATTATTTCCCAGCAACAATGAGAAATGCAACAGTCAGCATAACTGTAGTCGTAAGTAAACAAATGACAAAGCAGACCAGAGGGTGATTTCTGAGCAGTTTGCTCTTGCCAGGTGAATGCTAGTATGCAGCTCAGCCCGTCTTCTTTAGCTTTATTTTTTATCTGTGTATTTTCCCCAATTTAGCAAGCACATTCTGTTTTCTGTGAGTGTTGCTGCTGCCTACAGATGTACCACCAGCTAGACAGTCCTTGCTCTCCTGATGGCTCTTTTGCACAGTATCCCAAGAAAAATAACCAAGGAAAGCCCAGAAGTAAACATGAGGGTGCACGGACGCGTTTCTTCAAGAAGTGCTTCTTTAGGCATCACTTTTAGTCAGTGATGCTTTCGGGGAGCCACAGCAATAGCATGTATGTCTCCGGCAGCTCAGACGTAGGGCTGCTATTACAACAGCCAGTATCTGCCTATTCCTCTCGTCTCCTGAGTAGTGGCTTTGTAGGAGGGAGGTGGAGGTCAGTGCTACATGGTCGAACATGCTCACTCGAGGCTGCAGATGGCCCTCCAGAAGCAGCAAGATGCATGGGACATGGCTCCTTGAAGGCTCTCCTGCACCAGGCACCCCAAAAGTAGGACGGTTCAGATGTGCCGTGCAAGCCCCACGCTTTCCAGAAGGCTCCTGCAGCCGCAGCACCGTCGGTGATGCTGAACCCAGGGCAACCAGGACCCCCCCGCAGACGTTTCGTGCTCGCACATCTGCACCTTGTGCCTCGCTCCTTCTGAGCGGCTGTAAAACCGCAGAGCTGTTTGATTGCCTTGTGTGTCATTTCCAGCTCACCAGGATTTCACGGCTGTCAAGCAGACCATGAAGCGTGGCGCCAAGAAGTTTGAAACGTTTGTTTTTTCTTTACGCTTCGATGACCACTCTTGCAGAAGTGGCAGCCGTATGCAAATATTAACTTGCCAGAAACAAGTGAGAAAAGATGAACCTTGTGCCAAACGCTATGTTGGTTTTTGTTCTGCTGCGCGTCCAGCTAAAACCACACTCGTGAGGACACCAAAGAGACTCTTTTTGGCTAGCTCTTGTTAAAGCTGTGCATTTTGGCTAAATCTTCCCTGGTACCTGTTCTTTATGCATTTGTGATGTTTTATGGCATTTGGGGCAGGCGATCTCCTGGCTTTGCATCAGAGGGCACTGCAGCTTCCCACCCTGCCCAAAGCTGTATGATATTCAACCACACAGCAGTATTTTGCAGTAGCAATGCCTCCTAGCAAGCACCCTAAAGTGGGTACTTCTAGAAAATGCTGCTACACTACACAAAGGTGATCGGCTGTGCTTGTATCCCTTTGTATAAAGATGCCAGAGATTTTATAATTTACTAGACAGAGAAAACTACCTACAAGACAAAGGTGGGGCCATTCCCCCAGCTCCAGGCTTTATCAGAATCAGCTATTAACAGCCCGAAATTTGGTGAGATTTAGACGTCAGCTATATTTTGACATATGCTAACTAGAGAACCTGTCTTTGAAATGATGATCACTGCTATCTCCTTGCAAGCCTTTAGGCTTATAAGTAGGTTCATTTTTAAGTGAATTAAAAAAAAAAAAATTGAAAAATAACTAAGTTGAGGAAAACAGCCAAATCAGCCAATCTTTGGGACATCTTCAAAGGCAGAAGGGAGCTGTAGGGAAATACCTGCTCCTGAGCAGAAGCCAAGAAGCAAAGGCTGTGAAGTTCAGAAAAGCCATCACCTATGTCAGGGAGGCCACGTCCTCCCCTGGCCCCGCACATGGCTGCCTGCTCCAGCGTTCCCTTCAGAGCATCCACGAGCACATCCCCTGTGTGGTAACGGAGGCGTATCTCTCTTCTGGGACTTCGCTGGGTGGGACGTAGAGGTGATCTGTCCTCCACCTTCTCCAGAAGCTCCAGAGCACCCAGGACATGCAGTTACTTTGTGGGGCAAGACAACGTTTTTGGACTCAAGATGCACATTACTTCATGGTCTGAGCACAAAAGCAGGACCCGGCTCCTTGCACTGCGGCTTTCTGGAGGACACGTTTACTGATCACATGGCTTTAAACCAGACGCAGCGTTTCTCAGGAAGTCAGGAATAAGGGCTTTCCTACTGAAACTTCAATGAAAGGACATTTGGATGCACACAGCTTCTCTCTGGCAGCAGGCAAACAATTTTTAAATGGGGGAAATGTCAAGAGCCGTGAAGTAACGCATTCGCTTAAAAAAAGAGTGGCAAATTACCACAGACTTTGGACTGTTCTCAGTAATGTTTTGCAGAGTCTGTGCCCATATTATAAGCAGGCTACCACCCTCAAAAATTTAAGCTGACATGAGAAAGAAATGCCAGAGAAAGTGCTGGTACTTGTTGACTGCTCTTACTGAATTTGACAGGTTGGCAGAGTAAGGGGTTTAATCTGGGGGACGTTTCTTTGCTGGAGCCATGTGCTGCCCTGAGCAAGGACCGACCGAGGCGATGCACGTGCCGTAATTAAGTTCAGAATAATTTAACACTCAAAAGCGTTATTGTTTGGAGGCTAGGTATTTACATCAGTAACCTCTTGAAGCAAGTGAGCTTTTGTGGAGTGCTAATAATTTTTCTGCAGTCTTGTTTATTCTGCTCTGTGGAAGTCAGCCCAAAGCAGAGTTTTACTTTGGTGGCGCTAAATCACACAATCTGCCAGTTCGGGCTTTGGCAAGTGTTCACGGCCAGTTGCAAAATATTAAAACACACGCCATCCTCTCTGCCACATTTTCTGTATGCATGGACTTTCCATCTTAATGGCATTTTTATGGGAATTTTTTTAGCTTCTTTTTTTTTTTTTTTTAATAGTCCAGAGATGAAAAGTGGCTGAGAGCGATAGGGGATAAACAAGATACAGGAATCTTACAGAAAAAAATGCACAGCGTGGCACAGAGTTACTGTGGAGCTGAGCTACATTTTTGGAGAAAATCCTAAGCCAACAGCTGAATTTCTGGAAGACAACAGAGAATAGACATACCACTCAGCTGCTCTCCTCTTAATTCTCATGCTCAGTTAAAGGAAAGTGAAGGACACGAAAGTGCATGCGAGAGTAGCCAGCAAGAACCTGCCATCCTTTTGCTGCATTCACATTTTCAGAAAGAAACCGCTGTCCTAGCAAATATTGCATTTCTTCCCTCTCCCAGGTGCAGGGGAACAGAGAATAAAATAGGTATTTCTTTTTTAACCACAGCAACTAGCAGGAAAAGGAAGGTGTAAAACAGGTATCCCTCATGGTAGCTAGTAGAGCAGTTCAGTGTAAGAGGGAGGACTTGGTGGACGGTCTTGCGTTTAACAGACAGAAAAGTGACAGCCCTGATGGGAACCGAGCGGAGAGACGGGAGCTGGTTGCCAGCACCGCGTTATCCCACCTGCATTCCAGCAGCCCTGCTGCACAAAAGCCTTTCTAGCTCCAGGATTACAGATAATTAAAGGAACGGAATCAAGCCCTCCACGCTCTGCCTTGCGTCTGGGGTTTAGCTGGCATGAAAGTGCAGCTGGCGCTCCCACTACGGCATATTTGCAAAGGAAAACATTGGAGGTTGTAAGTAGTGTTTCAAGATAAGAACATGTCATTATCACCAGGTTAGCCCTATTGTGAACGGCAGTCCAGGAGAAACTGATGGAGCGTAAGGAAAGAACTAATTAAACAGCAGGAGGAGACATTGCTGCTGCCAGAAAAGCTGTCCAAACAATTGCATGATTATTTCTGAAATGTGTGCATCAGAAAAGGTTCAAAGCCGCGTGTGAACAGGTAATCCTGACAGAGGATGCCCTGTCCTCCCTCCAAAACTGTTTAACCAGTTTTTATTAGTTCTGCCTTAGCTTTTTCTTCCTTTTTCTTCCTTCTTCAGCTTTTTCTTCCTTCTTAAGGCACAGATGTATTGCAACAGAATCCACTAGTTTGGCAGAAACAGAGAACGTGAGCTGTTGTTTTCTGGTTTAATGCATCATGACTTTCTGTGGAAGTCCACAAGCAAATTTGAAGTGCACTTCTTTCTAAGATGTCTTAAAAGTAAAACTTTTGGAAATAAAATAAATTATGTAACAATAAAATATAAGAATACATGAAGGGCAAGTTATTATGAACCTGTCATACTGCAGCGGGAATGGAAAGCTGCAGACAAACTGCAGCAGGCCCTGCAATTCCTTCGGCCTGCAGTTTGCAAAATATTACAGCACTCTGCAAAGCATTACAGCAGTACAGAGCTCCACATCTGTGGGCTCTCTGCAAAAGGAGGTAAGCAAAGGAAGAATGACCATTTCCGAATCCATTTTACAACAGTTTCACCCTCAAACAATTTTAAGATGATTTCCATGAGAATCTTCACAAAAGACGAAGAGCTGGAAGCAGATCTGTAACCCCAGAAGGGCTCCTAAGTCACTCAGGGATGGAGAAGGCTTTTCGAGACATGCTTCCAGACAAACTGCGTAACTGAGCATGAAATCCCAGGCTAAAAATGGGAATCAAAAATGCAGGGGCAGACTCACAATCCACCTCAGCAAATACTGCTGCTTTATAAAAAATAAGGTGTCCTCTCATGTCGGGATGCTTGCCTCCCTTGTCTTACACCCTGCCGACCCAGCCTATTTCCAGGGTGTTAAAACTAGCCCTCAAATTTATATTTGAGGGGTTTTTTTCTTATTTCACTATCCGCAGTTTTCCAATGTCAAAACGCAGTTTGGGGGATGCTAACACCATTTCTATACAGCTCACCAAAAAGTTGGAGAACGGGGCTTATGGAACACGTTTATTGTCAGTGCCTTGACACACGGCGTCACGGGGGTTATGGCAGCACCCGCCACAAAAAGGATTTGCATCTCTGAGTGCTGCTGTAATGAAAGGACACCTAATCCTTGTCGGGCAAAGGATCTCTTGCAGCAAGAAAGCAAGCTTTGCAGTTATGAATATACAGTGTACACACTTCGCTTCTTGTTGCCAGTGACTGAGAGCTCCTGGAAGAGACAGGTAATTTTCTGAGCACAATTTAACTCCCTGCAGCTACACATTTTCCTTTGGATCCTTCCTCTTGCTTCAGCTGCCCACCGGCTAACAAGCGGCGAAACCCCATCTGTAAATCTGCTGCATGCATGTGTGACACTAACAGCTCACAGGCGTTTTTCACATAGTAAGAGTGCCTCATGCAGCTCAATGTCCAAAACAAATAAATCTGAAATGTACAGTCATACAGGTTCAGCCACAAAAAAAAAAAAAAAAAAAAAGAAGAAAAATAAGAAACATTTGAAATATGATGAATGCAGCGGAAAATTTTAAAGACTTTTTTTAGGGGAAAGCATAATCTTACTAATCCTATGTCACCCACATTAAAGCCAGCCAGCATCGGGGTTGTGCCTTGCACGGCCTGTGGCCAGCGGTGCTTTTGGGAAGGGGCAGATAAGGCTTCTGCTGGGCCATGCACGGTGGCTGCAGCATGCACTGTGCTGGGGGTGAGGACTGGAGTTCTCTGTGCCCCCACACCAAAACGTCAAAGAAAAAAGTTAACAGCCTTGAAATTTTGGGGTTTTGGGGGATGATTAGTGGGAAACAAGGACAGAGGCTTTGTTGCGGAGCGGTACCCATCCGTTTGGCAGCAGCTGAGGAACAGGGGCCGGTGTTTGCATGGACCCTTCACATGACGAGCCGGTCACGGCTCCGCCAGGCTGGTATCTGCTGTCAGACGGTGCAAGGGAGACCAGCCGGGCACGCGTGATAACTGCTTATCTCGGACAGAGCCATTACGGCACAAAACCCTGGGCTTGGCGAGGAATCTCCGTCAGAGACCTCTCAGGCAGGCGGTCCTTTGGGGAGGTGTGAGAGGGAGACTGGACAATGTCAGAGCTTCTCCTGGTGCTCTGTAGACAGCTAGAAAGGATTTGTGATTTATTAAAAGTATGGTTTTTTGAATCTTGCATTGCACATGTAAAAAGACTCAACCACATAGCTGGGCTCGTGTAGTAGCAAGCCTGTACAGCTGTGTGCTCCTCCCACTGTTTTTCACTCATTTTTCCTCCCATTTCTCCCTGCTGTACTTCATTTTCAGTGATGCCCCAGCTCCCCCTCTGCCTTCCACTCAGGGCCAGCCCAGGAACAAGCCGCAGGTGCAAGGCCACAAATATAAAACCCTGCCAGGAAAAAAAATCTCTTCTGCTTCTGCAACAAAGGTAGTGCAGTGGGACTGTATTCCTCTGCAGGTCTTTTGAATCCACTCTAGTAAAGGCTAGTACATACTCAATTTTTAACAGCTGCGGTTTCATTTCCTTAAATAAGAGAAGCTTTTGCATACCCTGCTTTTTAGTTATTTTCTTAGGAAAATCATTGTTACCAGCTTCTATCCTGCCTGAGAGTGTTTGTTATTGATAGCTCTAGCAGGCATTGCATATTCCCGGCATCCTTTGGAAGCCCCACAATTCTTCAGACCTTCAGCTTCCTTTTTCACCTATTTTTAAACTGGCTGGCTTACAGTCAGGGGAAGAACTCAGCAGGAGTTTTAATAAACATTTATCAGCATAAAATACCTTCCCACCTGTCTGCATGCTGTTGGTGGGGTGTGCATGCCACTGTCGGTAGCTTGGACACACCATGGAAGATCTGGTTCTCCCATTTTGTGCTTTCTGGGGATACTTCGATCAGGACAAAGCAAGAGTGAAGTTTGACATTTCTCTTATGGAGCTGCCACGTCCTTATTCAGCTATTTGTATGGTCACGCAATTAGCCCATTGGGGCTAAAAATAACTGTTTTTACCAGTGAACAGGGTTGATTACTTGACCTTTTCCAACCTGCAGCCCATAAAAAACTGTACCAGCAAAACTGAACCATTGACATGTGGCAGGAACAACGAAAAGGAGAAAAATGAAGGAGGAGAGACTCTTCAATCCCATTTCACTGCAGAATGCAATGTTCATCCACATATGGGCTGAACACAAAGCACAGCCATTTTGATGTGGTCGTATTCGCCCTCCTTTGGACAGCTATGAATGATGTTACAGCTTCCTTGTGTGCATCGCATTTCGCACGGCAGTGGAGGGCCAGATCTGTAATGTACTGTTTTCTAGCAAGCGTGGATCCGTGACTGAAGAGGGTCCCAGCACCACAATCACTGGGATGGAGAGCAGAGCACAGGTTATCCTCAGGCGAACTGGGGTGGATGCTCTGGACCAAAGCTGCACTGCTGCGGCTTCCCCTGCAGATGCTCTTGCATGGCAGTGCATGGTAGCACACTCCCTACCTGAAAGAGCGATAAACTACCCCATAAATAACGACAGGTAGGAGAATGCCATAGGCAATTTTTGCAGCAGCTTGTTTGCTAGACCCCAAGACGCTAACTTTTGTAATAGTAACCCACCCATGTGCCAGTATCCTCGCTCAGCAGCAGGCAGCACAGCCTACGGACATCTCTGCACATGAAAGCTGTCTCAGGATACAGCAGTGTATGGAAATAAAGTAGAATAGCTGCATCAAATTGATGCCCCAGTTCCCTCCTGGTCCCTGCAAAATGGCTACTGGTGCTGCTCACTGAAAAATGCATTAAGACAATTTCAGGCAGGGCATTTTTTTCCCAAATTAGGAATCTAAACCCTTAATTTTTCTGAATTGCTATGCAAAATTCTTTTTCTGTGTGTGAAATAACCTAAGGTTCAGGAGGTGTCATGGTTTCCAAACTGGTGAGCATATTGCAGGTGGATGGGATCTGCCTGCTAGCTGTCCAGGAATATGGGAGGAAAGGGAAAATGGGAACTGATCTGGCCCCATAAAGCTGTATTCTTCCCTGATTTTGCACCAGCTGATTGAACGAGGCAGTGAAAAGGTTAATTCACCGCTGAGAGTTGAGGCAGACATAAGCCATAAACATGTGGATGCAACAGTGGTTAGACTTGAAATTCAAGAGGGTTTTCGTTTTGTCTGTCTGTGACCACAGCTCTCATCTCAACTTTATTTAAGCAGATTGTTAAACAAACACCCTCTGCCTTTTAGCTACCTAAAATCAACAGCTTAATTGCTGTTCAGCCATATCTGCCAATTCCACTGAGAAGCAGTGCAAAGTTTTGTTCACAAGTACTGTTTACATCTCTTCCAAGTAGAAAGTAGAAAAGACATTTTTAATATCTAGACTGTGTGATGATTAAGAGAAATTAGTCATCAAGAAGTCAGTGTTTAAACACAAGCCTCACAATGACATAATCACAGATAAGAAACCTGCCATTATAGAAAGACAGCATTTTTAGCATAGCTTTTCCCTGCTAAGAACATCACGTCCTGTGCTGCTGCACTTTCAATTTAAGAGGTGATGGGAATAGAGCTCGCGGCAATTATTTTGTGGATATCTGGGGAACAGATTGTTAAATTTCTTGGATTCTTGGGCTAAAGAGTGGCTCTTTCTACAACTTCCAATAGCGACTGCTCAAGACATGGCCCACATTGGCGCAGATCTGTTAATAGATCCAAACAGCCCGAAAACAAAAACTAAAGTAAGGTGTGAGTAAATGTCAACAATAACTAACGAGACTCCTGTGGTCAGTTAATCTTTTTTCATGTAGGGTCTCACGTTCACCAGAAAAAATACCTCTCTTAGGAGCTGGAAATTAATGCACTTTTGATTGTGAACGTGTCATTCAGAGGAGAAACGGACAAGTTATTTCATCACTACTTAGTTGATCTTGTCTAAACTCTACCTGTGGAAGTTTATTCACAGCCTGTTAATTAGTGAAGTCCGTGACTGCTATCTGCCACTGTGACTTCAACCAGGGATTTAACTTGGTCTGAGTCACGGCTCACTAAAAACACTGGTGCACACCAGCACGGGGATATGCATAGGGATGCGCGCAGGGATGCACTGTGCTCCGCCAGTGATGCTGTCGATGTGGGCACTTCCAGGGAAGCCGTGGGGCAGGTAACTTTCCTCCACCTCTCCAGCCAGACTCCCTCGTCTCTCTGTCTCTCTGTTTTTTTGGGTTTCTTTTTTTGCTGTCTCTGAAGTCTGGCACTGAATTGCATGTTTGCAGTTGCAGCTGACAACAGCAATCAACCAGCCCTTCGCAAGCCCTCAAGGCTGTACTTTCTTGCCGTAGCCTCGTGCTCTTCATCCTGTGATCAGACATGGTCAGCCTGGCCAAAGGCGGATAACAAAACCCAGCCGGCATCCCGGCCCCAGCCCGGCGGAGCACGAAGCCCGTCTCCCTGCCGAGCAGAGGCAGGCACGGGCTCAGAGCTGCCGCAAACCAGCAGAGCAGGTCTCGTGCCGCAGGGTCTGGCTGCAGCCGAAGGCACTGGGAGCACGACAGTGGAAAACTGATGCTGCACGGTCAGTATTTTGTTGTGTGCCTGTCCCTCTGCCAGTATTAACCATAATCATTTAAGCTTAGGATAAAGGGTTTTGACTTCTACACTGAAGAAAAACTGTGGCTCGCTACTCTAACCAAAATTTACTAATTTTACAAGTCTCAGTAGTTTAGCCATGGTCAACGGAGACATTTTCAATCACTCAGAGGGGGTAAATGGTCATAAAAATCTCCAAGTTAAAACATATTTTGAAGGATGGTTTAAAATGCATAAATATACTGCAGGCTGCCTAGTTAACGTATAAGCAATTTCTTTGCCTCCCAAGCTTTCTATTTGTGAGCCTATATATAACATGTAGCCTCCAAATACATCTCCTTGGTTTCACAGCTCGGTACTGCCTGCCAGGTAGTAAAAACACCGCAAAAGCATCATGGCCACAATTCCCATTTACTCCTGCAAAGCATATTCATCTTATCACAACAGTGTCTGATTTCTACCACGTATCTACTTGTGTCCTTGTGTCACAAAATACAATTCTGAGACGCTATGGAGGCGGCACTGAAAAGCAAAACGTGGCATTCCATAAATCGTTTCTGGAGGACTTGAGATAAATCACTTCACATTGACTGGGACAGCTTTGGGAGTTATCTTGAACCAACCAGCCAAAAATCAGCACCAGAAAATCAGAAGTACTATTAGTAGACTCACAGGGGCCTCAGTAATAAGCCTTTGGCTTTAGAAACAACTACTGACTGACCGTAATTCTCCATAACCAAACCAATTGATTGCAAAGATTCGTCCCTAGTCACAACTAAAATTACCTTTTATTTTTTGCTCAGTCGTTGCTAATAATGCTCAGTCAGTAACTACGCTCCCGTTGGGGAACATCTTCATGGTGTCAGCCAGTTTGATGCAGATCAGAGAGAGACAAGGAGCAGCTTAAGGCTGGAATTTGCAAAGAGCCCTCGGCAAGCGCGTGGAACAACTCATGCACATGGCACTTGTACAAACACAATTATTTAGGACAACAGGATGATTTTTTTTTAAATTGCAACACTTATATTAGTACAACAACTTGTTTGGCATGGACAAATACTTGTATTCAAAGCAGTGTATATCTGTACTTGGGGGAAAAGGCACCAGCACAGGGAAAAAGTACACTTCCCACTTACAAAAAACAATTCAATATTTAAAATCAGAGAATAATTTAGGTTGGAAGGGACCCTTGGAGGTCGTGTGGTCCAACCTACTGCTCCCGAGCAGGCCCAGCTAAATCAGGGACCTTGTCCAGGCAAGGACAGTTCACGCTACACTGACAAAATCCCAGCATGTTCTCCCAAACTTCCAAGAACAGCCAACATGGCCCCGTGTTCACTGCCCAGAGGTGTCCGTAGAGCTCGCTGACACTACCACAGCTGGCTGTGAACACGGGGTTCATCGGCAAGATACGCCGTTAAACCCAATGGCTGAGGCTGTTACTGCCCCACTGCCAAAGCTCCTTGGGCAACCCAACCCAAAACACACATGAGCTCCTCAGAGAGACTTTTTTTTTTTTTCCATTTAGCCAAGGTATGTTTCACAACTTTTACAAAATGTAGTGACCAAAGCCAAACATAAACGTTAACATGGGTGTTGGTTTTAGTGGAGCACATATGGCTTAAACCAGGGACTCTGGACTCCACTCCTGCACTTATTGGAGCTACTTTAGGAAACCGTAAGAGCAATAAGAATACAACATGCTGCATGAACAGCTGAGCCCCACTTTATTTTTTAATATCTGAGGTCACTAGAAAAGCCATTTCTGCATGTTTACAGTTCAAGTTGACCCAAAAGAAGACATAAATGGGTTTTTCACTTTCTCACTGTTTCCAGATGAAATTTATCACAGCTAATTTAGAGCCATTTGTTCTTTTGCCAACAATGCCCATTAGCTTGAACAGCTCTTTTTCCTCCTGGACATCAAAACTGATGAATTTATAGGGCATGACCCCCTCGCCCTGTGCTCAGCTAAGCAAGTGATTTCATTCACAAGGCTGCCTCTCTGCTTCACAGAAGTTACCATTCCGCACGGAACCTTTCCATGCATCTATCCTGATGTGACATTTTTATCCTTTTATCGTGGGCAACCAGGTTTGTTCAGGGCATTTTCCTGTACCTGTTGCTCCAGTCTTGAAACCCATTCATTTCACTCGCATAGTAATGCTCTCCAAAAGACTGTAATCTTTGAGTTTAACTTCCAGCTTCGATACGGAGATCTTAATGCACTTTCTGGGTATGTATGAGGCTGCAAACCTTACCATTCTTCAATTATTTATATATATTCTTGCAAAATAGACAGACAAGGCTTGAGGGTCTAGCCTAAGAACTTAAACAAAGGAGCTAAATTCACAAATATTTTCGTATCTTCTCAGCAAAACAGAAAAGTATGGGTTTTAGCTGTTTCTCTTCTTTTCCTTTCCTTATCACCTTCACATTTACTGAATCTGCACGGCCAGTGGGAACCGAACAGACTGGAGAGTGTCTGACCCTGCTGCAGTCGAGGTGCATTTTGTTACTGATACCAGCAGACACCACTGGAGACATCACTGCGACACAACCGTATCACTTGGGTTTTCCTGCAGCGCTACAAGGCTCCTCCATCCTTTTTATTATCTCACTTCTTTCTGCAACAAACAATGTTTTGTACATAGCTCACTGAGGAGGAAGGCTTTGCATGGTTAAAAGCATAGTTGAATATTGTACGTCTAGAAACAGGTCCAGACAGAAATCTCATATCTGACTGTTCCCAAACTTAGAATCATCTCAGGTTCAGACAACATTTTTCAAGGCTCTTTAAATTACCACAGAGAGCTGGGCAATATTCCTAGAAATTGTTTTTTCAAATGTAGGGTGAGATGATTATTATAGGCATTATAAAAAGTATACCATAAAAGAACACTGTTACTTAACACAGAGGTCAGTGTTCATCATGCTGACCAACATTCAGAAAAACTAAACGAAATCAGTTAACAGAGCAGGCATTGCTACAGCTCAAATCCTGACCTTAGGACATGCTTATTCAGGTCTGATTTCTTCAGCAGTATTTGTATGAATGGATCTGAAGCAAAAGAATTGTTTGAAAAGTAGGATGCTTTTCAGTGAACAGCTTTCCTTTGTGGTGGAAACCAAGATATTTCAATTTAAAACCAAAGGGATTGATTTTGAAATGGTGCCATCATGAGTCACCAGAAGTACAGTCTCATGTCTCTTGATCCTGCTCTCTCCGGGCCAGACTCCCTCATGCCTCTACCTCACCCGTAACGGGCTGCGACCTCACTGCAAGAAATTTGGAAGTCCTCGGTTTGGTACATCAGGGCAGCTGGCTCCACTGAAACGTGGAGACATGACGTATCTAGTTGCATTTGCCAAATCAAAATATTTGAGTGCTGTGTAGTCAGTGCTTTTTTCTAAACTTTGTCAAAAAATCAGTATTTCCCCTGGAGAAAACTGTTTTGATGGAAAACTTTCAAACAGACCTCCTCTAAGGATAAAATTTCTCTTAAGACATCTAATTCTAGCTTCCAACTAAAAAACTAACGCCCCAGCTGAAGAAAATAGTTTTCACCACCGAAAAACCCTGTGGACGAGTATTAGCTTAGCCCTAACAGGTTCAGAGAGACCTTCCTCCTTCCCACCGAGGAAATGCAAAACTGCTGAAGATGGTAATCCACAGGCACACAGAGTAATCCTGACCCTATCTTAGTGGATATTGTGCAAACAAATGTCAAGGACAAACACATCTCCCAAGCAGGAATAATGTTGGTGAAGGAACACAACTCCCAAGCACTAGGAAGTGGTGGCTTCCAAGACTTTCAGCTTTTGTGGTTATGATTTTTCTCCTCTATTACATGTTCAAGCTGCTTGAGGGTCCTTCCCCTTCCTCATAAGTAGAAACATTACTTGAAAACAGATTTTTAATTATTTTTTAATTTTTATTTTTATTAGGCTTTTCTAGTGGTGCACTTGTATGAGCCCAAGATCAGCTTGGTCCACAGAAGGTCCACAAGGAACCACATTCTCATCCTTCCATCACCTTCACTCCCAGAGGAATATAGACAGGTCAAAGCATCAGCTTCAAGGCTTTCACCAGCATTACACTTTGTAATAATACACTTCAGGCTCTAAAATTGCACAGAGAGATGCAAACCAGTTTTCCAATTCCCTAGAAAGTCAGCTAGGCCTGACAGTAAAACACTAAGGAATAAAACAGAGGGGCAGGGGAGAGCAAGAAGTTTTTCAGAAAGCTGGAAAAAAGCATCAGAGCATCCTGGCTGACAGATGTTTGGGTTTATTAGACCATAAAAATATGCAACATATGACAGAGCAATTAATTAAATAGTGTGTTCAAGCTTGACTTAACTCTCCACACCTGTACTAGGTGCCCTTCTTCCAGGAAACCAGCCTCAGCTGAGTCCTTAATAAAGTCTTGTATTAAAATTAATCCAGCTGTGTCATATTAAGAACCAAGCAGTACTGTAAAAGAATAGTCAAATACCTAATAATCCCAATTTGTACACAGTATATAACTTAGCTGTAACAGAAGTACAACACAGCTAAGAGTATAACCTGGCTGGATGTGACGACTCAGCTTGTCCAGATCATTTTTCCCCATGTGGACTGAACAACCGAGGCACGTGAAAATGCTTAAATGGACAGATAGGAGTTTCTGTTGCTAAAAAACCTTCCTAATTCCTGCTGAAGTCTTGCTACCTTACACACAAGCCTGTTCTTCTACCTAGCCGGCTGCAAGGCTCGGCACAGCCTGCTTGCATAGGAAGGACACACAGCTCTTGGATACCCCCTGCCAGACTTCATGGTGGGAAAGTTCTGCCGTAAGTAAGGGCACTCTAAGTCAAAGATGCCCGGGCTTCTGATGCAGTGAAGACAGGTGAGCATCTGCCTCATTTTTGAGTAAGGAATTTGAGTAAGGCAGCAGACACCTCATGCATTAAAAAAATTACATGTTTTGGACCCCACTTTGCCTGTTAAACCTTAGAAATAAAAAGCTGGCTGACAGGGCTGAGTGTGCAAGCACAAACTACCTCCAAGGCTGTGGTGGTCACTTACTTTTTCAGGTGTATAAGCTGAAACCAAAAGATGTGCTTACCGTAGCCTGGACTCTAAGCATGCTTGATAATCAGTAAGAAAATGCAACCATATAAAGCAATATTTCAGTTTTACAGTGCGGAAGGGCTAGCTGGGAAGGAAAAAAAAAAATCTTAAAAAGATGATCAGCTTTTTCGTCATGTTTAGAAACACTGCTCACTGACTGTATACATGCCAGTCATCTCAGAAACAACAGGACAGGGTTGAACCTGGTGAATGTCCCCAAAGATGGTTCATAAAAGTTGATTAGTTCAGAGGGAGACCTTCAGCTGCTGTTTTGAACTCACTCTTTCTTTCTGACACATATTAAACCCCAGTTCCTAATGAATTATTTGGAGAAAAATGAGAGAGAAAGATGAGGAGAAAAAGATGATAATAATTGATAATAATTAATAATAATAATAACAACAACAACAGTAATAATTTTTTCTTTGAAGACCCCATGCTCTCTGCAGTGGGGGTGTGGAAGCCCCCCCAGGCAGGTCTCTGACAGTCCTCTCCCCTCGACCCCCAGGTCCTTCAGCAATGACAGGCAGGACGACCACCAGCAATCTTTCTTCAGAGATTGTAGATGAAAAATAAGCCTACAAGAAGTCTTTCAAAAATGTATGCAACACTGAAAAGAGGAGCATAAAGCCTGGTATTTTTAACCCTTTCACTCACAAGTGGCCTTAGGAAGACAAAGTTCTAATTTGCATAGCAGCAAAACGCCTGCAAAAGGGAATTTTGGCAGACTGGCCTTCCAGATCTGCTCTTTGCTGGGGGAGAGCTGCACAGTTCAACGTGCTGGCACAGGCAACGGAGCACATCGCCATGAGCCATCCCAGGTCTCCCAAAGGAAAAGGTGGTGATGCTGGTGACCCTCCCAGAGTGGCAACTTCCAGCCCTGAGATAACGAGGCTTTACCACTCTCTCTCGTATCCCCTGGGGCTGAGGACTCCTCAGTGTGCTTTTAAGCAGAGCCATTCTCAGTCCTGCTGCAACATCATGAAGATATCAGGGTTAGGGTTGCTGCCCATCCCAGGACACCCTGTACGATGCTTGCAAACCCTGCATCTCTCATTTCACGTACAGAGCGTTTTACCGTCCCGACTACCGTTGTCTCCTCTGCGATGATGCCCACAGCCGCCTCCGTTGCCCAAAACTGCAGCTCCCCTGGCAGAGGAGTTGGAAGAGGCTGCATGGAGCAGGGCAATGGCGAGGGGCTGCCAGTGACCACAGCAGGAGACCCAATCTCACCGCCTGCCTGGTCTGCAGCCCAGGAAGAAGCAGAGCCAGAAGATGTTATGGGAAAAGCTTCATCTCCTCGCCATCCCCCAAAGATGGTACTGTATCGGTGGGAGGGTGGTGAGCTTTTACTTTAACCTCAGCCCCTCTCTCCAGTTGATGCAGGCAGTCTTACTTCCACAGAAGATGACACCAGGATAAGTAGACAGGTTCAAATGCAAATCTTGGCAATACAGGACAAACCTTTCCGCGCAGCCAGCAATTTATGCCCCATTCCCATTTTCAAGCTTTTCTTCACGATGGCTGACAACACACACTTGTGTTATCAAAAATGTTGTGATAACATTTGTTGTTTGTTAGGTTTTTGTATTCATGAGACTGTAATCTCACAGGACGCCCACGAGGCCCTGGACCCATAGGTGCTACTCCCGGTGGCTGTCCTTCTCCCACCATGGTCACACATAAAATAAATACAAGCTCTCAACGCCCACGAGGCTCTGGACCCATAGGTGCTACTCCCGGTGGCTGTCCTTCTCCCACCATGGTCACACATAAAATAAATAAGCAAGCTTTCAAAAAAATTCAGCACGAGTGTTTACATTTGGGTTCTGCTAAGAAGCAAAAACTACACAAAACATTAACAAACATTTTAAGTTAAAGCCTTCTAGATTAAGCCATGGAGCCGTCTCACTTTGTCCGGCTCTCCCCTCCCGCTCTGGCTGGATGGTGAGAGGGGACAGGCTCTCCCAGCTTCACTCTTACAGTCCACGTTTCTGTGTTTCATTCCTCTTCCCAACATCTGCGTGTCCCTGCTCCTGCTGTGGGGATGAGTCACCTGCAGCTACCGAAGCCATGTAAATTACAGCCTATCTTAAAATCAATTAACACATTTGTCGGAAAACTACAGCAGCTCAGCTGCTGCTCTCTGCTGCTGCTAAACCAACCCTCCAGCAACCGAGCGGGAGCCACTTAGGTTATCTTAAAGGAAGGTGCCCCCACCCGTGAATCAGAGTTCTGAGAGTGTCAGGGAACAAAAGACTGAAAAAAGTATTTGTATTTTTCAGTATAAAGCAAAAAGAAAAATAATATGCCTTTATTTGGTTTCTTGTCTGAATACAGGGAATTATGAAGGTAGAAACACCACGGCACAGCGATCCATGTAAGCTGCCACAAGACAAATAACAGCGAAGCAACAACTGGATGAATTAAATACAGACCAAAAGAATGACCTTTCAATTAGCCAGATGAGAATGTGCCAAGTCAAGTACTATGCACTGTAATGCTTTCTAGCATTTACTTCTAGCGCAGAAACTGCCCCAAATCCTTCACTTAAGATGCTCTGTAATGTACGGGTAGTCCACCGACATTTCTGGGGGGTTCCACCCCCATCACCGCATCGATGCTGCAGATGCCACAGACAGGTCAGCAGGCTGAGCGGTGCATGGAAAGTCGTCAGTCCTTGATTTTGGCTGGTATTTAGCGGTGATCAATTAGCATCTCCCTGTTATATTTTTTCAGCTGGCAAGCCAGCACAGAGAACTGACACCAGCTCAAGACTAGTCCCACGTTCCACTTCACGCCATCAGCAGGAAGCCTGGCTTTGGTCTTTACGGTATGTTCTGGTGGACGATGGGACACAGCCTAACAGCACAACTTGTCTGAAAAATCAAAATTCGCTTTGAATAGCTTATGTTGTAGTTGGAAAGCAAACGTAAATTCCCCTAGCAACTTCTGCCAGTTTCAGCAATACTGTGAAAAAATAGAATGGGGTGTAAATGAACATAAACAGAAGGTCAGTTCATTTGCACAGAGTGCGAATCATAGCAGGTTGGTTTTTTTTTTTTTTATTTCTGGGTTCTTTCTCTTCTCAGATACACATCGTTATTGCCAATTGCTGCTCCCATTCCACCACTTCCTCCCAGAGCTGCTCCTCCATCCTCACAAACAAGACCATGGAAGGGGGGGGGGACGTGTTCTTCCAAGACAAACTGAAAAGTCTTACAACTCTCAAAAGCTTTCAAAAGAGATGTAAAGAATGGCAGCACCAGGCACAGCTCTCTGTGAGTCCTTGCTTTGCTCTGCCCCATCCCGTTTGCTCTCCCCAGCCTGGGGGAGCAGGAACACAACACCATGGCCATGCCTACACCCTGTTTCCACCACGAAAGAGCATTTTCGGAGAAGCAATCCTGACACGCTTCCCTGTGCTGCAGACATCCAGCTCACACACAGCCCATGAATGGCCCAGTCACAAACTAGTACTTAGGTGTTTGAAGATCCTGGCAAAAACTAACATCAATACAAACATCCTCTCAGCAAACCCGTCACCATTTTTCTTGCTGAAAGGAATAAAAATACAAATAAATTTTCTTAAGCTTATATTTAGCAATGATTTTTTTCCAGCATGCTGCTGTCCAGTTGTTCACCAGGCTGTGATAACGGCTGCTACTTACCTCCTGTGCACGTTGTGACACAAACGGAATGAGGATTTCTGAAGCGCTTTTTAAGAGCTGCTACGCATACTGCAACCCAAACCCTCATGAGCAGCTGGAATAAATTACTACACACAGCATGTCTTAAAAAGGTGATGTGCAAAATGCTTTAAAGAAACACAAGCCTTTAAAAAGCTAATCAAAGCCTTAACGTAGCAAGGAGGCTATCCAAATTAATATTTTACACTTCTTCCAAATGAACCATAAATCACACTTATCATGAGGGATCAGACTAGCACAATGGAAATATTTGCAAAAGCCATGGTATACCATTAAAAGCATAACCAGCCAAGAAGTCAGGTTTTTTCTTTATTCTTTTTTCTATTTTTTTTTTTCCAGTAAGAGGCTGAAATTCCATCCTTAGGTCTGTGTCTCTAATTATTGCAGCATGAAGTATGTGGTATGTGAGATCGCCTGCTGTTTGGAGAGTACTGAAATCTCCAGCCAAAACAAAACGAGTTAATCTTAACTCTCCATTTCCTGGCTTTTGTTGTTCTAGATTAATCCAATGAAGTTGTTTTAGCAAGCTTTTTGTGTACATTTGCTTTCTTTTTTTCAATTTTGATTCTTAAAATCCACTCTAAACCAACATTGCTGATGGATAAGCTGTAATGTGCTCTGTTTAACCCTGAAATACAGTTTTCTTGTATGTGTAACTTTTTCTATACCCCAAAATATGTCACATAAACTTCCATTGTTTTTCTATGCTATCTGCTCTTCTGAATGCTACATCTACTCTCAATTTGCTCGTTTGTTCTGCGTGTACCAATGCAGACCCCACTCCTTCCAACCGTTATTCACATATTCACAGCTCGCACAACTCGTGATGTGCAAAGACGACACAGCCCATACGCACAGCTTAGAAACCGGCTTCTAAATCAGTGGAGTATGTTATGGTACATGACATATGTACATACGTACATACGGTGCATACACATGGTACGTACAGCCATTTGCCTTGGCGTTTCAAGGGGACGGGAGGGAATGGCGGAGGAAAAATGCAGAGACCTTCACTGAAGTGATGAGCACGTGGGGAGGCACCGCGCCAGAGCAGGAGGCAGCGGCGGAGGGCAGGGGAGCGGCGGGGAGTCAGGGATGCTCTACCCTGCATCCCACCCACCTGCCGAGAGCAGCACGCTCGTACGCCTGCTCCAGGGCTGTCCCTGCTCACAGCCACCTGCCCGGGCTGCATCGCCCACCGAGCCGCTCTCCCGCTGCCCCTCCTCGGCAGGAGAGACACTTCTGCGGTACCTGCCCTGCACTGCGAGCCGGCTAGCGTGGCCGGGCAACCCTGCGCCCATCCGCCACAGCCCTGCAGCCCTCCTGTGCCTCCAAGTGCCCCGGAGCTGCTGCGCCGGGGCCAAGGAGATGTCCGAGCCAACAACACTGCTGTAAAAAGCCCTTCACCCTCAGGCTGGGGAGTTATAGCCATAGGCAAGATTTTAACTAAGGAGCTGCACATATCCCACAATAAGGGACAGCAGCAGGCACTGTGGCAGAGTTGCAGCTGTAGATGTGGGTTTCCAAGATTAATAATGAGTAATAATACCAGTATATCAGTATAATATTATCCCTGGGAGACAGTCAGGGTGCTTAGGAATTTATTCCTATATGCTTATACTTCTGGATAATTTAAAAAGTAACTACCTTTTTCTAGTGTAAACAGCAGATTTGCTTACTTCTAATTTGTAACAGTTTTGAATTGCTGGTTAGATCACGAGGCCTCACCTTTATGCATAACCAAAACAACCCTTGGTCACACTGATCTCTGTCATCCAGCATGGAAAGAAAGAGATGTGAGCATGGAGTGAACTTACACCCCTGGACTGGATCCCACAACGCCATCCTGCATGAGAAAGCAGGTCTGAGCTGGGGGGGCTGGGGGGAGTTGGCTGGGGATCAGCTCATGGCCAGGCTAAAGAGGTAAAGAACTTATTTTCTAAGCGGAACTTACTTCATGGGAGAGGTAGCAGCACATTTGCAAAATACTCTACCATCCTTCCTAATAAAAAAATAATAATAATTGAAATTAATTTATTGTATCTTATATTTAGTGTGCAAACACTGTGGGCTATGGTCCATTACCTGGTGGGACAGTGCTAGTTCAAGAATGCCTCAGCCCAGAGCTGCTAATACAATAGCCCTCAGCTATCCCCAGTGGCAAGCCGTAAAAACTCTCTCATACGCAAACCAAGCCGTAATAATGTGGCACGTTACCGGACCGGCCGCTGGCAAAACGGCCTTTGTCTGCCAGCTCCGCCACGGATATTTGGGCAACCTCCCTCTGGAAGCCCTTCGCCTGCAGCGCCCGAGTCCACCCCTGACGGCAATGCGGATGGAAGCACTGTTGTGTTTTCATCTGGCAGTCCAGCAGATTGAGACAACAGTGGCAAATTGTGTGGATTTCTCCCGTACATGGGATTTAAGCTCTGAAGTCTAATCACAGCTGCTTAATTGGCAAGAATGTTAACCGTTTCACAGCTCGACTTCGTTCCAGAACCAGTGTGCGTTTGTTGGGGCTGGATACACCTGAGTAAATCATGATGCTCCTTTCATTTGAAAAGGTACAAATATGTGTCCATGGGTTTTAGTATAAGTTACAGGGAAAACAAAGATGAAAAGGTTGTGAATGGAGGCGTTCGCTACTCATGCCTGCAAAGAGATTGGAGAATTCAGGATTCAAGACATGTGGGCATCATGGGACGCGGTGGGTTTGTATACATGTGGGTTAGCGTGGCAGAAGAGGTTCCTCTTCTCCCGCTCAGAGCAAACAAGCAGGGGGGCTGTGCTCTAACTCATACAAGGAGATATGACATTCCCTACGACGTGTGTATATTCAGAGGTGTCTCCTTTGTCAGCTCGTTGCACTGTTCAATTCCACCTGTTACCTAATGTGTTATTTGAATTTATTTAAAATATCAAGAAATTAATGCCTTAACTTTCAACCTACTAACTGGAACATCACTAACTGGTCTACAGTTTGCTATCAAAGTAACCTGTAATTTAGAGGCCAAAACTAGAAGAAAGATTTGGTCTAACACTCCGATGTTTTCACACTCAAACGAAGGCTCAGCCTACAAATAGTTGTGCAGGAATTTCACTGTAATATAGCTACTGTAAGCTCTGCTGAGGAGCATCCACAAAGGAGTGTGGAAGCTATTACAGATTTCCAAGGAACAGCTATTTTGCCTTCAATCAGCTACTGTTATGCATCAGATCCCAAAAGGATGACTTTACATTTGAAAGGTTCATAATCATACTTATATTATTTCCTGTATTTGCAAACCCCAGCCATATTTCTAATTAAACCTATATTTATATTTATTATTATCATGAGATCACAATGTGCTGAATGCTCTCTACTGCTAATGGAAGGAAGACTTCATAACCCCAAAAAGGATTTAGTTGTTAAAAATACTAATAAATAGCTGGCAGTTTTGAGAGTCTGAGCATCCAAATGATTGAATTTTCTAGAGAAAGACCATTGTCCTTACTAAAAATATTGCCAAGTTTTGCTGAATCACTCTCACACTTCACTTCATCCCTCTTCTGAAAGAATTTCACTGTGATTAATCTTACAAAGCCTAAGCCAAAAGACATTTCCTACAGCTGCGAAACCTGTGCCATATCAAGAGAAACCATCTGAAACTATTGCAAGCAATCAAGTGGTGGTGGGCTAGCAAGAATCTGACTTTATTGTCACCGTAACTGCATTCAGGTTGCTATTCCCTGGAAGAGGTGCAGAGGTGTGTCCAGGGGTTTGCCCAGAAACCTAGATGTCAACCTAGAGACTGCTACAGTTTGGTGCACTGGCAGGCTCCTGAGCTTTATGGAGCTCATTAGTAGTTCAGACTGCGTCATGCCATGAGGTCAGCGGGGACTGCTGGGTAAAGCACAGCCCGGCTGTGGGAAGAAGCTCCTTTCAACATCAGCGGCTCACCCAGGAGACCCAGGTGCAGGCAGCACAGTCCCATCCCAGAGTGGAGTAGGAACCAATTTTGTCTCCTTCTTGTGAGCTGCTCCCAGAGTTCCCCGAGTGTCTCCTTGTGGTCTCCAGCCTATGTAAAGACCCTGTGAAAACCTTCAGGATGGCATTCCAAAGCAACGGTCACCCTTTGGCTACAGCCAGCCACCTGCCAGAATGTCTCATACAACCTCTGAAACTGGTCACACCAGGCGTTTTACAGGGGATCTTGCACAAGTCATCAGCTGAAAAGATAACCAGTGTCTACCAGCTCTGCACCAAATGCACACTTCTGGGTAGCAATACTAAAGTTTGGGAGGGTTTTGTCTGTTAACCTAATCCCTATTGATGCAATGGTCAGTGATTAACTGGATGTAAGCTTGCCAGAGCATCAGGAAAGGCTTTCACTCACAAGCCACTCTGGTTCGGCAAGTGTATTGCACCCAGACTCGGCACTCCCTACAAGCAAAGCAGGACTTGCACGTTGTTGTCTCTTGCCATGACTCCCTCATACAAGCATAGCTCCCTGAAGCAAGTGTACCTGTCCAAAATTTGTGTGGCTAATTCACACTAATCTATTTTTAGGCTTATTATGCTCCCACAGACAGTCAGGTTAATTTTTTCATATACAAAGACGCAGAGGGCTCTTCAAAAGCTCTTATGTTGGACTGCAAATGCATTAAGCTTGGAAGCTCATGTTTGCGATATGGAGTAACAACACAAGGAAGAGAAAGTGAGGTGACATCACGGGAGGAAGTACAAATGCTCAATCTCATTTATTCGATACTGCTTTCATGTCAAGTGTTGTAGCTATTGTTCTTACCTGCTTCTTTCTGTGGCTGAGATTTGTCCATTACCTCAACCCAACCCAAACAAGGGCTTTTAGTAAAGGGGCTGGAAGCATTTTTCTGCCCAGTCTCCAGCTGTAAATTCCACCCCTTCTGCTTGTGATCGCGCTAGCAATCATTCACCCGCACAGTCACACAACTCAGCTTCCTGACCTAAGTGAAAACTGGCACTTTTGGAAAGGTAAGTTTTCAGCAGGGTTGGTGAGCTGATCTGGGTGACCACGCCGCCGCACCATCACTGAGGCACAAGCAATGTGTAGTTCGAGGGAGGGGAGGATCAATGCCTCTGTGGCTCAACCAACCATGAGAACATGTGTTTGTGTTTCCCTTGGAGGAAGCAGATGTAAGTGGCTGGAGAACAGCTGGTGACTGATAATTCATGTTTCCACCATGTTTTTAAGGTAAAACTTAACTAGGTGTATGTATATGTATGTATCTGCTATGGTCATACACAGCATTAACAACATGAGGTTGTACTTTGCAGCTTCACATGTTTCAGTTAGCATTTAGTTAGCAACAGGCGACTTTTCTCCAGCAATGTGGACATCACTGAACCGTTTCAGAGCAGCCCAAGTCAGGACAAAGCCCTGTAGCTGCGCATCCTGGCAGGGCTCGCCCCATGGCAGCCTTTCTAGGAGCAGCTGAATGGTATCCAGAAAGGAAACCTTATTATAGGGAGATTAGGTAGTGCTAGGAGCAATACAATGCTACTCAGAGAGAAAAACATTTTCACCAGAACTCCCCCAAACTTTAAAAAAAGAGCAGTTTCTGGCATTTGAACCCCTGCCTCCTCTGAAGAATGAGCTGGAAGATTAGTCACACGTTTGCTCGCACAGGCGGGATGGTTGAGCAACCCAAAAATGGACTGGAGAGTCTGTCTGTTCCACAGAGAAAAGCTTCATATTGAGAAATCAGGCCATGCGTGCCTGGCGGAGGCACCGAGAGCGGCCGGAGGATCCCCCCAGGAATTGGGGCTCTCTGCAAGGATTCCTTCAGGACAGTGTCTGGCAGTGTTTGTGTCCCCTGCATGCCAGGTATCCTTGAAAGGTGAGGACATTAATTTTATCTTGTCAGTGAAGTCTTTGGTCCAGAGAAAGAGCTACAGGCCCCTTCTGGTTAACACCAAGAAGCTAATTAGATTTGCTCCTAACTTAATGAAATCCTGAGCAAAGTCATTAAGGGTTTTGATGACAGTAAGTGACTTAGAAAGATGCTAATGAGATGCCACAGGGACTACTATGCAACCGAAGCTGCAAGATTTATTCCATGGGTGTCCTGGAAACAGAAAGCATATATATAGTGGCTCTTAAAGGGGAGCCGGCAAGCTTGACCTTTCTATACAAGGCCCTTCCAAGGAAGTGGTCCAGCACAGTTCTGGGGGCTATGTCAGCCTAATAGTCTGACGGAGAGCATGCCTCAGGATACTTAAGGAGGGTTAGCAGATAGGATGACTCAGTGGCAGCCGCTTATTAATTTTTCTACTCTGTTCATTTTGGCCATTTCCCAAGAAGCCGCTTTTTCGTTCCTACAGTGCCGCAGCAATGACATCGAGCAGTGTAAGCTGCAGAGTGGCCTAAAAGGGATGTCTTATACCTTAACAGAAAAGGGTGTGTGAATTTCCCTGTCTTGGAATTATTTGCAAAATAAAACCTCAGGCCACTTGTGAACGTACGGTCCTCCTCTGTGAAACAGCCCTCCCCCTGCCCCAGCACACACATCACCCGAGAAACACAGGTCTATCAGGAATAATATTATTGCCAGAAAGTCCCTTTCTGAAGGCTGGCCATTTCTTCATGATCATCTCACATTATCTTGAGAATTAATTACTAATTAGTCCCAGTGTGGGCTGCACATTCAGTGGCTTTCCAGCAACGAAACCACTCCCAGAAATGACAAATCATACGTGAAAAGGTTTTCAGGATTAAGGATAAATTAATTACTGTAAGGCACAACAATACAGTTAATCCCAACCTCTGGTTCTCCTGTTTAGTTTTGTAGTAAGGCAGACATTTTACAGTAATTGTGTTTTTGCATTTACAGAATAACTTCCATTAGAGTAATTTAAGACACTGCAAAAGTAGGTAAATCAGTATTATGTGCCAAGAAATTATGTTCCTTGCAGGTCACTGCCAGGAGCAGGAGCAAAGCCCCACTCTTTTTGCTGTTGTATACTTGTATAACTGTAGCATCTACCAGCTCCTAATCATAAGCCAGTTTGCCTTCACACCGAGCATCACTGAAATCCTAGCCCCAAATTGGTATTTTCATTTTGTTTGCTTTCGTCATGAAACTAAATTGCCTTTGCCTCTGCTTCAGTCTGAGCCAGAAAGCATTTTGTCGGAGGGTCAGGGGTGGGAGGAGAAAGAATAAGAGTAAAGAGAGCTGGTTTTATTTTCTTTTGCCATGTCCTCGTGGTCCCTAGGATGAAACCTGCATTCCTCTGCAGTCAACGGCAGCTTTTCCAACAGTTTAAGTGGAATCAGAATTTCACCCCAAAAGCAAATGATAGCGATATTGGTATATGGCACCTTTTCCTTCCTTTCGTGTTTTTGAGTGTGGACATTTGTTTATTTGTTTATTTATTATACAGTACAGTGCAATCAACTAATGCAGTGGGTCACAGGGAGTACCTGATTTTTCCACCAAAACTCATGTCTTCATTTCAAATGCATGACAGAAATTTAAAGACTGGAAACTAATGTGGAAGGCAAACATTCCAAGTCGTACTTAACTGTTCTGGATGAATGAATAAGCTTTACAGAGCAAATGTAAACCAAAACCAACTGAACATAAATAAGCCGGTTTCAGCAGTTCCAGCCTATGTCTAAATTTAAACTTGCCTTCAACAGAGTAGAAGAAACTCCAATCTTACAATTAAAAGAAGACAAAAAAAAAAAAAAAAGGAAAAAGAAAAGCTAGGGTAAAATGCAAGAAAGAAAGAAAAAAAGAGAAACATTTTAAACAGTGCAATGTAAAATAGGAAGGGGTGACTAGCTAACAATTACCTGCTAGTATAAACAATAGCAAAGTGGGATGCACAATTCTAATTGTCAAAATTACAGTAACTGTGGTATTTTGACAGAGCTGAAGGCGTCTGAATGGTGACTGTGACTATTTCTAGCAAATAGGGTAAACAAATCTTATTACTACAGCAGTTAACAGTGCTATTTTGTAAAGAAAGCCAGTGCTGCGGGTCCCTATTTCAAGAGCTGTATCTAAACATCTGGGACAATTTTATTTTTAAGAATGGCGCAGGGCAAGAGAAGAAAAAAACCCAAATGTCTTGCTACATACTAAGTTACATATAAATTACAGGTTGCGAGTCTCAAAGAAATTATAGTCACAAAAAAGGTCTCTAATTGGTTTAATGATTCTCCAGCATAACAGAGGCATATAAGACATGTATTATGTTGCAAAGAGGCTGTATTTCTATTTATAGAATAAAATTACAATAAGGACTAAAACTACAATAAGGACTCAACCATATATTTTAATAAGGAGCAAGTTTAGCAGCTGAACTTTTCCGTCACAAAGCACATCAAGGCTGGTGTGTTTCAAACTATGCAAAGGTAATGCAGAATAAAAAACCCTTCATGTTCATAATTGTCTATATTTTATTCAAGCAATGAAACAAAAGATACTTGATATAGAGCATGATAAAAAGTGATATAAAAAGAAACTTCAAGAAATCTGGAAGGTTTTACTGATTCTATAACCTCAAAATAAAGAGAAGAATTTGGAAAACAGGTGTCATTCTCATAAGGAAAAAAGTTTTACTTCTTACAGTTCACTATCACAGTCCTATTTTCCCCATTTTTGGGAAAATTACGCAATTATAGCCTCTTTTCATCTCCAAAGCCAAAAGCAAGGAGAGAAAGCAAAAGTGATGTTTATTTTCTTCTAACAACATTTGCCTTCTACTTGGCTATTTACAGAAAGTATAATCACAAAGAGTTCATTCATGAGAGAAACCAAGAACATTACAGATTATTACTCATATTTTTAAAGTGAATGGAAACCAAAGTTTAGGTCTGTCCTCTCTACCACTTTTCATGAAATAACAAGACTGCTTCTGATTTAATTTTATGCCTATTTTTAAGTCTGGAAATACTAGACAGGACCCAGAGGCCCTGGGAAGATGATCAGAGCTGTTTGCAAGACCGAGGACGTGAAGAGGCTGTAAGGTGAGCTCTTCTCTGCTCGGTGGGAGAACCTGCAGCAGGTAGCGTGGCCCATGCCTCCGCACCCACTCGTAGCCACGCCTGCGCATTCGTGGAGAAACCGACCCTGTAAACTTGGTCTGGGTGAAGCAGAAGCGTAGTCAAGAAAACACAGAAACAGCATTTGCAGCATTCTTGCTGCTCAGCCTCAGTGCTATCCCTTCTGTCTAACATTAAGCAATAATTCACTTAAAAATCACTAGATGATTTCAGAGCACAGGCCAGTTTGTATTCAGCAATTTGTATTGTTCACTTTTCCTCCCTCCCTGTGCAAGTGCTGGCACCACCGTACGGACAGACGGCCAGCAGACACCGCACCGGGCTGGCGCTGGCTCTGCGCTGGCTGCTGGACACCCGAGCCAGCTGTCCTGCAGAAAGAAAACACAGTTTTCCTACAAGGTTTCCAGATTTGATTTCCCTCAAATCATCACAGTGATTTTATGTTTAGTTTTAGCGTGTCTCACCAGGGAGGCAGGGTGGTTTTGGTCCAGCGCGAGGCTTCCTCGGGATGCACGTAGTATTACACTGAGCCACGGGCTAAGGATGAATTCAGCTGAACTGGTGCAAACCTCTAGGACCGGCATACGCCAGTTTGAATTATGTTTATTTCAGCAGCAATTAATGTACTAAATGAGATGAATTTTCATTACAAATGCGCAAGGTTTCTAAACCACGGAGTGTGGCATATGAGCTCTTCTTCCTATTGCAGCTGTGTGGAGCGAGAGCCATCTCCTAGGTGGCCGTCCGCTCTGAGGCGACGCTCCAGTCCCCTGCGAACAGCACCCTGCCCAGAAAGCCGGGAAGGACACAGAGGACTGACCTCCTTCTCTTTGAGAAACAGGGGAAAATGACCCCACCTCAGGCAGGACTGTTTTAAAAACTGAATTCTGGGCAAAACTCGTGCTTTCTAGGGAAGAATGGCGGGACAAAACACGGTGCTTTGCAACCCATAGTTAACGAGCCAGGCAGAATTCAGGCGTGGGAAGCCCGCCCGATAACAGCTTTCGGTTTCAGGCACCGACCCGCTGATGCCGGCGTTACGGCTGTCCAGAGCCCCTCGTGCCATGGGCCGGTCCCTCTGCAACGCCCGTCCGCTTCAGGACCGGGAGCTGAAGCAGGGGGTCCCGTGTGGGCTCCGCGCGGGGACGAGGCGCTCAGACAACAGCATGAAGAGCAACGGGCTCCTGTGATGGAGTCCAAAGCACCCGCCATGGCTTTGGACCATCTCTTTGACCATGAAGAAAAAAACATGGCTATTTTACCCAGTAAAAACACCTTAACCCTCTGTACTCCAGCCAGGGGAACAAATTTCATGCCTTCATGACTGACCAAGGAAATGAATGAGACTTGGAGAGAGGCAGCATGTTAACATTAAGAACACCACATTAATTAAACTGAACTCTCACGGCAGAGAGCAAGTACTTGATAACACTTCTGCTTTAGACATACATGATTTTAGTTTACCTTTCATCCTGCAAACACTTATGTGCATACTGAACTATCAGCAGAAATGGTCTTTTGGGATCACGGCCTAAAATACACAAACTTATATAAAACGGAGCAGCAACAACAACAACAAAAATCTTACAGGTCTTTCTGTGAACTACTCTGTCATTCTATTCACCTCTTTCAAATATTAGTATTAACATAAAGTCAAATCATAGTTCTTCCTGTCTCAGCTGTATGCAGAATAAATTACACCAGTGTTATCCCTTCTACCTAATAACAAGCAATAATTTAGTTAAAAATCGCTAGGTAATATACACATTCATCCTTTTGCATTTGAAGCTAGTCCTAAACAAAAGCAGAGCATTTGCTTCAGATATGTCAGATTGTCATGACACGATTATGCTTGTGTATAATTGATTACAGAGGTGGATAATGTCCTTCGGCCAGATGACTTACTGGTTGGTTCCCCTTCTTCGTCCAAATCTCATCGGTTACCTTAGCAACTTCACATTATCCGGAGGAATTTAAAGCACATCGCAGCCATGCAACTTCTGCTAAAACAAAGGCGGCATGCCATGCTGTATGCGGTGGGTGCTTCCTAGCAGTTACCACGCCGGCACAGCACGTCGCTGGTACACAGACAGTGTATATCCGAGTAATTCTTTGCCTATAGCATTTTTTTTTAATTTAAGCAGGATAAAGAAAAGATTGTATTTAATGGTGGGAAAGATGGCAGGAGTCAAGAATAATGGCAGTATACATTGTGCAGGTATATTTCTGTTTCACAGTTCTGCTGAATTTCAGGGGAAAAAGTAACAGTGATGACTAGTAGATTTAAGTTATCACAAAACATGTTTCTGTTCCTGTGTATTTTCAACAGCCATTTGAAAACAGAAGTCTTGCCTATGCTTTGATATATATGCCACAGAAATAAATACCATATATATATATACACACACACTCACACACACGAACACACACAGGCACAAGCACAGCTTTAGGACTGATGGAAAACAGCCATTAGCTTAAAACTGCATAGAGGTTAAATAAAATAATTCTACTTCCTAAATGCTTCTTGATCTTTCTTGTGCCTCGTATGGACCAATAATATGCCTAAATAATCCCTTTGGGCAGTTTGAAAATGATACGCCTCTCAGACTCACACAGTCAGTGAGCAGTAGTAAAAATAATCTACAAACCAGAAATTATGCAAGCTCAAGATTGGCACTACGCAGACGTAGAAGGCAGCTGTACAAAGGAATAGGACTGCACAGGAATTATGCATCTGGACCCTATACGATACCTGTTGTGGGGTTCACGAGAAGGGGCGGGAAGGTTTCACTTTTTGCTACAGCGATGAACGCCGCCGTATAGAACAGGGATTAGGGATTACAGTGATAGCTATAAAAACACAGACTGTATGATATGTAATTTGGCATAGCTTGTATGATAAACAGCATTTCACCACTGACACTGACATTTTATGAATCCAGTGGAGGAACCGCATAAGTGGTTAAGTAGATTAAAAAGTCAATACTGCCCTGAAATTTAAAGCAACAGTTCAACATTCTTATAACTAATTTACTGTTGAAGACTACCAAAAACTAAGTACAACCGTTTCTTATGTACACTTAAAGATTTTGTTTCCACTATCTGTGGGAGTATATTTTTAACCTGTATAATGAGGAAATGGAGATTTTTCTTGGCAGACCACAAAATATGCCCACATCATTCACCACTCCTGCAGCAGCATGAATTATCACTGCAGCCTCCATTGCTCCATACGCTACAAAGAGCTCACAGTGCATTAAAGAAGGAACAAATAATGCAATTGGCTGCTTTGCAGCAGTAATCGGCTGTTTCTCCCCAGACGCTGGCTACTTTATTTTTTAAAAAAGCATGTTCATTAGAGGAAGTGCTAGCCATAAGAACTTGAGGGGTCCTCTTTATCCACGCCGGCCACATGTTTCAGTGGGTTCGATTCCGCACCACAATAAGAGCATGCAGAACTGAAACCATCTGAACTTTGGCTATAGTACCATCAGTTACCAAGCATAAAAAAAGAAAACCCCAAAACCCCACAAGCTGGGTCACGGCAACCACCTGTGAGATCTGAGCCTACTGAACAGGAGCGTGTGGACGTCCTGCCGTTAGGCATTAGCGGGAGGAAGATCGCGCCAAAAACTTGTAGCTGTAGTGAAAGTCCTTCGCAATTAGTCGCCTTCATCAGGCACCTACCAGCCCACCCTGTGTCCCTGATGCTCCACTTTCTTGCAGCAGTGGCACTTCAGGGGTGCTGAGCCGCCGTCTGCTCACTGGCACAGGGCTCTGGAGGAACCCTTGCCAGAAACGAAGGGTTTCCAAAGCATCGCCATCTCCTTCCTCCCTTCCCGAACACAGAGCAAAGCAATGCTGATTTTTGGCAACGGCATCACAGGAACAATAGCCCGATTCCTACCACCTGTCAACTAAACCACGTACCACAGTAGCGTGCAAGCTAGCACACCATATCCCTTAAGATCGTTGCGAACGCTTGCTCTTTAATTTTGTGTGTGCATATAAATGTGCTACAGTGTTGAAAAACTGCAAAGCATTCTTGCCCATTTCAGTATGGAATGAAATACAGGAAAAGCAGTAGAAGGAATGAAAATAGGTTGCTTTTATCTGTCATTTCCCTTTGGTTGCTGTATTTTCTATGAGCATAACTGTGCACCTCTGAATCACATCTTGTTTTTTCCGTACGCACTCCCTGCCTCCTTTCGGCACATACACTGCTCTGTCACACCTCGATAGGCAAGGGATGAACGATGCCGTTGCCCAGCTACCAAGCTTCTTATTTTACAGCTCCTTTCTCCAAGCAGCTCTTCTAGGGCAAAGTAGACTATGGGAGAGGAAATAGTATACAAAACTAGCAGTATAGTCAGCTGCTTTCCTTCATACGCTCTCCTTTTCCACTTCAAACGACAACAAAAAACCTCCCAAACCTTACGTACAGATACTAGCCTCTGCTTATAGAAAGCAACTATCAGAAAGAAGCAATAGTTTAAGCTTTTTAAGATGAAATTAGATTTCTCACCTTGACACTTGCAGAATGCTGTTTGAAAAAAAGTCTAATTATTAGAAGATCTAGAAACCGCACAAATGTTAAAGCTCATCAGAGCACAGAATTTGCACTTTAAACAAGTGAAAAAAAAGCGCCCTCTTCCATATCTACCTGTGCCGGTGGAAGAAATTATTTCACTTATCATTTCCCACTAAAGCAGTTTGTGCCAACATTTCTTAATTCATTTTTGCAAGATAAGCTTAAACAATTTACTGTGAAAGAAACCTCTGTCATTAGCCTAAAGGTGTCCACTTACAAAGCTGCACCCGTTTAAGTAGCTCAGCATGCAATCACACCTTTAATTAAAAAGGTGCAACTTCATACATTGACAAGACCACAGGTTCTTCCCTATATAGACAAGCCCTCAAGACCCAAAAATCTGCAGCACGGAGAATGCGAGGCTGTTGACTCCTGTGGGACGCAGGCAGGGTTTTCTTCTGGGGGCTGTTTTCAGGAATAGGGCCTACGAACTCACTTTGTAAAACCAAAGAGCGAGCTGCGATACTGTCATCAACCTGGTAAGCTGTCCATTATTTTTTTGCAGTTCTCATATTGTATCCTTGTTCACTTTGATCCTGATAATAACAGGAGCTGGACCAGATCCTAAGTTAACTGAATGACCAGAAATGTTTCATTTCCTACAAAAGATTATTTACACTCCGCATGTTCTCACATATGAAAACAGCAGAAAGAAAATCTGCAAGCGAGTGAAGTGAGCGTAAATTAGGCTTTGCTTTTGCAATTGCTGAAGGTGTTTATTTTTCCACTACTTTCCTTTGGCTTGTTTTACTAAAGCTCCTGGTTGCGTGTCTCGCAGACGAGGTTCCCTCTGCTTTTCGTGGGGCTGTTGGCGGGGGAGAGGATCTGCCGCCTTGTTCCTGTGGTGATGTGTTTGGGAGCTTACTAAAGGGGAAACGGATGGAAAAGTCTCAAAGTTGGGAGCTGAAGCAGATTGCTCTATTCTCAGTTTTTTGTTCACCTGATATCTGAAAATACAGAGAAAATTATTATATGCACCACACACCCCCCAAAAAACCCCAAACAGAAGGAAAGCAAAAAACTCTCTAAAGGGCTGAGCAATGGCAGAATGTGTTAAGGGAACAGAGAGCTCAGAGGAGGAGGAGGATGAATGCACTGGCTTACTAAAAGCATGAAATCTCTTCAAGGCGCTCATACAAATATTTTTCCTTCTACTTTCTTGTCTTTATTTTTGTACAGACTCTGCATTACCACTTGCTGCATATATTATGACCTGGTGAAAACTTCAGGACCTACACATCGAGGCGTTTTGAAGAAATCACTGATGTCTGCTCTCCATACCCTATTGGTCCCCGAGATGTTGTTATTTATATAATAAAGTAGTCATATTAAGAAAGATTCACATTCCAGAGAACCAGTCATGCAAAGAAACGTATACAGGCAACCTTGATTGCAACAGGATATTGCATAGACACACCTATAGGTATAACATTTATAGGACTTACTCAAGCCTTCCCTAAATAAGAAATGACACAGTATGGATAGAGTTATGCATTATATGGTCAAGAGATTGTTACCATTAGCTTTCTTCTTCTTATATATTTTATTTGCTTAGTTTGGCCAGGAAATAATCGTCACAAAACAGTGAAGCTAAACAGGTATATATTGAGAAATAACCTGAAGAAAGGGGGCTGTATGAGGGTGTATACATATACACACACACGTACATATATATATGTATGCATAGTACATAGATACATAGGTATGCATATATGAGGGTGTATATATATATACATAAATGTGTGTGTGTGTATCAGGAAGATATTTTGGTCTAGCGCAGTGCAGAAGACAGAGCAACTACTAGTGGAGGAAAAGAACAAAACTGGTGGAGATGAAAACCGAAACAGTAAATTATAATGTGAGCACGGCAGCCAGGAGACCAGACCAGGGCAGATATGGACATGGCCTCAAAGGTAAAGAAAAGATTTTAATTCCTGACATGAAAAATGTGCTTTGGAAGATAATAGTCAACACATTTCAAATAGCATGCTTTTAAACCCTAACCCTGTAAAGTCTGGACAAGTGTTTTTTGGTGCCAGCTGACTGAGATGAATCGTAGAGCAGGAGTAAGATTGGGTAGGGGGAAAATGAAAGTAAAACTATTTTAAGCTGCCTATAAAATATTTTCCATGGATGTAGGTAACTTAAATGGCAACCTGCAGTCAGCAGAACTATCAGCCTGTAATTTCGGTCAGTGCTAAACCGATCGCTCTTTCACGCCAGCTCCTCCTGCAGAGCACATGGGAGCCTGTGGATGCTGTTGGCGTGCCTCTTTTTAGGATGCGACGGGGTGAGAGAAGACCCGGGAGGATTTTGTCAAATAGATGAAATCTGAATGATCAGGCACCTGCACTAATCCTCACAGACTGACTTACCCAAGTTAGGACTGGCCTGTGCTAGGAAGGCTCCACGTTGCTGTTCTGGTTAGCGGTATTAAGCTGCTCCTTTACCTACGGGACAATAAAGCAGAGCGGCTTTCTGCAGAAGCACTCAGTTATCCTTGACTCACACTAGAAAGCTGCTTCAACAATTTGAATGGCCAGTGTACTCTTTTTTTTTTTAAAAAAAGCAGTAATTAGCGATAGCGGTGCAGCAGGTAAAGCTGGCAAACCGACCCCGAGGTACCAGCACCCTTCCTTACAGGGTGATGTGCACGAAACACGTGGGGCAGAAACACGCGGGGCAGCGTCTCTCCCGATGTTTGCACGTACGCCGGCGAACGTTTTCAGGGCTGGGGCAGCCTGGCGCAGCGTACGCCCCCAGGCTCCCCGTCCTCCAGCTCAGGCCCCGCGGGGAGGGAGCAGGCCTCGGCGGGGGGGCGGCCAGCCGGGCCCCGGAGGCCTTCAGGGCACCCATCAGCGGAGCGGCGCCCTCACTAAACACAGCCACCTCAGGGGCCACCGGGCCCCTCACTACAAGAAGGACGTCGAGGTGCTGGAGCATGTCCAGAGAAGGGCAACGAGGCTGGTGAGGGGTCTGGAGAACAAGTCTGATGAGGAGCGGCTGAGGGAACTGGGGTTGTTCAGCCTGGAGAAAAGGAGGCTGAGGGGAGACCTCATCGCTCTCTACAACCACCTGAAAGGAGGTTGTAGCGAGGTGGGGTCGGTCTCTTCTCCCAAGTAACAAGCGATAGGACGAGAGGAAACGGCCTCAAGTTGTGCCAGGGGAGGTTTAGATTGGACATGAGGAAAAATGTCTTTACTGAAAGAGTGGTGAAACATTGGACCAGGCTGCCCAGGGAAGTGGTGGAGTCCCCGTCCCTGGAGGTGTTTAAACGACGCGTAGATGCGGCGCTTAGGGACATGGTTTAGTGGGCATGGTGGTGTTGGGTTGACGGTTGGACTCGATGATCTTAGACGTCTTTTCCGACCTTAACGATTCTGTGATTCTATGATTCCTGCTTAAAACCCGCCCGGGCGCCCGCTCCCGACGCCGCTCCCGACGCCCCCTCCCGCCGGCCGTGAGGCGCT